>NW_022264315.1:0-31067 GCF_002021735.2 Oncorhynchus kisutch | reverse complement strand
TGAGGGTCTAATATGGAGGGTCTGATATATGTAGGGTCTGATTATATAGAGGGTCTAATATGGACGGTCTGAGTATATAGAGGTCTAATATGGAGGTCTTAGTGCATGAGGGTCTAATATGGAGGTCTGAGTATATTGAAGGTCTGAGTATATGGATGTCTGAGTATATTGAGGGTCTAATATGGAAGGTCTGAATATATTGAGGGTCTAATATGGAGGGTCTGAGTATGTTGAGTGTCTAATATGGAGGTTTGTATGTGAGAGGGTCTAATATGTAGGGTCTGAGTATGAGGAGGGTCTAATATGGAGGGTCTGCTGAGTATATTGAGGGTCTAATATGGAGGTCTGAATATATTGAGGGTCTAATATGGAGGTCTGAGTATGTTGAGTGTCTAATATGCGGTTCTGAGTATATTGAGGTTCTAATATTGAGGTCTGAGTATATAGAGGGTCTAATATGGAGGGTCTGAGTATATTGATGGGTCTAAAGGGAGGTTCTGAGTACATGGAGGGTCTAATATGGAGGGTCTGAGTATATTGAGGGTCTAATATGGAGGGTCTGAGTATGTTGAGTGTCTAATATGCAGGTTCTGAGTATATTGAGGTTCTAATATGGAGGGAGGGTCTGAGGTGTTGAGTGTCTAATATGGAGGTTTTTAGTATGTGGGGGGTCTAATATGGAGGTCTGAGTATATGGAGGGTCTAATATGCAGGGTCTGAGTATATTGAGGTCTAATATGCAGGGTCTGAGTATATTGAGGGTCTAATATGGAGGGTCTGAGTATATAGAGGGTCTAATATGGAGGGTCTGAGTATATTGATGGTCTAATTGAGGTTCTGAGTACATGCAGGGTCTAATATGGAGGGTCTGAGTATATTGAGGTCTGAGTATATAGAGGGTCTAATATGGAGGGTCTGAGTATATGTAGGGTCTGATTATATAGAGGGTCTAATATGGACGGTCTGAGTATATAGAGGGTCTAATATGGAAGGTCTTGGTGCATGAGGGTCTAATATGGAGGGTCTGAGTATATTGAAGGTCTGAGTATATGGATTGTCTGAGTATATTGAGGGTCTAATATGGAGGTCTGAATATATTGAGGGTCTAATATGGAGGGTCTGAGTATGTTGAGTGTCTAATATGGAGGGTTTGAGTATGTGGAGGGTCTAATATGTAGGGTCTGAGTATGAGGAGGGTCTAATATGGAGGTTCTGAGTATATTGAGGGTCTAATATGGAAGGTCTGAATATATTGAGGGTCTAATATGGAGGGTCTGAGTATGTTGAGTGTCTAATATGCAGGTTCTGAGTATATTGAGTTCTAATATGGAGGGTCTGAGTATATAGAGGGGTCTAATATGGAGGGTCTGAGTATATTGATGGTCTAAAAGGGAGGTTCTGAGTACATGGAGGGTCTAATATGGAGGGTCTGAGTATATTGAGGGTCTAATATGGAGGGTCTGAGTATATGGAGGGTCTAATATGGAGGGTCTGAGTATATGGATGGTCTAATATGAGGTCTGATATATAGAGGGTCTAATATGGAGGGTCTGAGTATATAGAGGGTCTAATATGGAAGGTCTGAGTATTTGAGGTCTAATATGGAGGGTCTAAGTATTGAGGGTCTAATATGGAGGTTTTGAGTATGTGGAGGGTCTAATATGGAGGTCTGAGTATATTGAGGTCTAATATGGAGGGTCTGAGTATATAGAGGGTCTAATATGGAGGGTCTGAGTATATTGATGGTCTATTAGGAGGTCTGAGTACATGAGGGTCTAATATGGAGGGTCTGAGTATATAGAGGGTCTAATATGGAGGGTCTGAGTATATTGATGGTCTAATATGGAGGGTCTAATATGGAGGGTCTGAGTATATTGAGGGTCTGAGTATATAGAGGGTCTAATATGGAGGGTCTGAGTATATGTAGGGTCTGATTATATAGAGGGTCTAATATGGACGGTCTGAGTATATAGAGGTTCTAATATGGAGGGTCTTAGTGCATCGAGGGTCTAATATGGAGGGTCTGAGTATATTGAAGGTCTGAGTATATGGATTGTCTGAGTATATTGAGGGTCTAATATGGAAGGTCTGATATATTGAGGGTCTAATATGGAGGGTCTGAGTATGTTGAGTGTCTAATATGGAGGGTTTGAGTATGTGGAGGGTCTAATATGGAGGGTCTGAGTATATGAAGGGTCTAATATGGAGGGTCTGAGTATATTGAGGGTCTAATATGAAGGTCTGAATATATTGAGGGTCTAATATGGAGGGTCTGAGTATTTGAGGGTCTAATATGGAGGGTCTGAGTATATTGATGGTCTAAAATGGAGTTCTGAGTACATGAGGGTCTAATATGGAGGGTCTGAGTATATTGAGGGTCTAATATGGAGGGTCTAGTATGTTTTGGAGTGTCTAATATGGAGGTTCTGAGTATGTGGAGGGTCTAATATGGGTCTGAGTATATTGAGGGTCTAATATGGAGGGTCTGAGTATATAGAGGGTCTAATATGGAGGGTCTGAGTATATTGATGGTCTATTATGGAGGTTCTGAGTACATGCAGGGTCTAATATGGAGGGTCTGAGTATATAGAGGGTCTAATATGGAGGGTCTGAGTATATTGATGGTCTAATATGGAGGTTCTGAGTACATGCAGGGTCTAATATGGAGGGTCTGAGTATATTGAGGGTCTGAGTATATAGAGGGTCTAATATGGAGGTCTGAGTATATGTAGGGTCTGATTATATAGAGGGTCTAATATGGACGGTCTGAGTATATAGAGGTTCTAATATGGAGGGTCTTAGTGCATCGAGGGTCTAATATGGAGGGTCTGAGTATATTGAAGGTCTGAGTATATGGATTGGTCTGAGTATATTGAGGTCTAATATGGAAGGTCTGAATATATTGAGGGTCTAATATGGAGGGTCTGAGTATGTTGAGGTGTCTAATATGGAGGGTTTGAGTATGTGGAGGGTCTAATATGTAGGGTCTGAGTATGAGGAGGGTCTAATATGGAGGGTCTGAGTATATTGAGTCTAATATGGAAGGTCTGAGTATATTGAGGGTCTAATATGGAGGGTCTGAGTATATTAGGGTCTAATATGGAGGGTCTGAGTATATTGATGGTCTAAAATGGAGGTTCTGAGTACATGGAGGGTCTAATATGGAGGTCTGAGTATATTGAGGGTCTAATGTGGAGGTCTGAGTATGTTGAGTGTCTAATATGGAGGTTCTGAGTATATGGGTTCTAATATGGAGGGTCTGAGTGTGTTGAGTGTCTAATATCGAGGTTTTAGTATGTGGGGGGTCTAATATGGAGGGTCTGAGTATATGGAGGGTCTAATATGGAGGGTCTGAGTATATTGAGGTCTAATATGCAGGGTCTGAGTATATTGAGGGTCTAATATGGAGGGTCTGAGTATATAGAGGGTCTAATATGGAGGGTCTGAGTATATTGATGGTCTAATATGGAGGTTCTGAGTACATGCAGGGTCTAATATGGAGGGTCTGAGTATATTGAGGGTCTGAGTATATAGAGGGTCTAATATGGAGGGTCTGAGTATATGTAGGTCTGATTATATAGAGGGTCTAATATGGACGGTCTGATATAGAGGTTCTAATATGGAGGGTCTTTGCATGAGGGTCTAATATGGAGGGTCTGAGTATATTGAAGGTCTGAGTATATGGATTGTCTGAGTATATTGAGGGTCTAATATGGAAGGTCTGAATATATTGAGGGTCTAATATGGAGGGTCTGAGTATGTTGAGTGTCTAATATGGAGGGTTTGAGTATGTGGAGGGTCTAATATGTAGGGTCTGAGTATGAGGAGGGTCTAATATGGAGGGTCTGAGTATATTGAGGGTCTAATATGGAAGGTCTGAATATTTGAGGGTCTAATATGGAGGGTCTGAGTATGTTGAGTGTCTAATATGCAGGGTCTGAGTATATTGAGTTCTAATATGGAGGGTCTGAGTATATAGAGGGTCTAATATGGAGGGTCTGAGTATATTGATGGTCTAAAGGAGGTTCTGAGTACATGGAGGTCTAATATGGAGGGTCTGAGTATATTGAGGGTCTAATATGGAGGGTCTGAGTATATTGAGTGTCTAATATGCAGGTTCTGAGTATATTGAGGTCTAATATGGAGGTCTGAGTGTGTTGAGTGTCTAATATGAGTTTTAGTATTGGGGGGTCTAATATGGAGGGTCTGAGTATATGGAGGGTCTAATATGCAGGGTCTGAGTATATTGAGGGTCTAATATGGAGGGTCTGAGTATATTGAGGGTCTAATATGGAGGGTCTGAGTATATAGAGGGTCTAATATGGAGGGTCTGAGTATATTGATGGTCTAATATGGAGGTTCTGAGTACATGCAGGGTCTAATATGGAGGGTCTGAGTATATTGAGGGTCTGAGTATATAGAGGGTCTAATATGAGGGTCTGAGTATATGTAGGGTCTGATTATATAGAGGGTCTAATATGGACGGTCTGAGTATATAGAGGGTCTAATATGGAGGGTCTTGTGCATGGAGGGTCTAATATGGAGGGTCTGAGTATATTGAAGGTCTGAGTATATGGATTGTCTGAGTATATTGAGGGTCTAATATGGAAGGTCTGATATATTGAGGGTCTAATATGGAGGGTCTGAGTATGTTGAGTGTCTAATATGGAGGGTTTGAGTATATGGAGGTCTCTATGTAGGGTCTGAGTATATGAGGGTCTAATATGGAGGGTCTGAGTATATTGAGGGTCTAATATGGAAGGTCTGAATATATTGGGTCTAATATGGAGGGTCTGAGTATGTTGAGGGTCTAATATGGAGGTTCTGAGTATATTGAGGTTCTAATATGGAGGGTCTGAGTATTAGAGGGTCTAATATGGAGGGTCTGAGTATATTGAGGGTCTAATATGGAGGGTCTGAGTATATAGAGGGTCTAATATGGAGGGTCTGAGTATATTGAGGGTCTAATATGGAGGTTCTGAGTACATGGAGGGTCTAATATGGAGGGTCTGAGTATATGGAGGGTATTAATATCTAATATGGAGGGTCTGAGTATATTGAGTGTCTAATATGGAGGTTCTGAGTATATTGAGGTTCTAATATGGAGGGTCTGAGTGTGTTGAGTGTCTAATATCGAGGTTTTTAGTATGTGGGGGGTCTAATATGGAGGTCTGAGTATATGGAGGGTCTAATATGGAGGGTCTGAGTATATTGAGGTCTAATATGCAGGGTCTGAGTATATTGAGGGTCTAATATGGAGGGTCTGAGTATATAGAGGGTCTAATATGGAGGGTCTGAGTATATTGATGGTCTAATATGGAGGTTCTGAGTACATGCAGGGTCTAATATGGAGGGTCTGAGTATATTGAGGGTCTGAGTATATAGAGGGTCTAATATGGAGGGTCTGAGTATATGTAGGGTCTGATTATATAGAGGGTCTAATATGGACGGTCTGAGTATATAGAGGGTCTAATATGGAAGGTCTTGGTGCATGGAGGGTCTAATATGGAGGGTCTGAGTATATTGAAGGTCTGAGTATATGGATTGTCTGAGTATATTGAGGGTCTAATATGGAAGGTCTGAATATATTGAGGGTCTAATATGGAGGGTCTGAGTATGTTGAGTGTCTAATATGGAGGGTTTGAGTATGTGGAGGGTCTAATATGTAGGTCTGAGTATGAGGAGGGTCTAATATGGAGGGTCTGAGTATATGAGGGTCTAATATGGAAGGTCTGAATATATTGAGGTCTAATATGGAGGGTCTGAGTATGTTGAGTGTCTAATATGCAGGTTCTGAGTATATTGAGGTTCTAATATGGAGGTCTGAGTATATAGAGGGTCTAATATGGAGGGTCTGAGTATATTGATGGTCTAAAAGGGAGGTTCTGAGTACATGGAGGGTCTAATATGGAGGGTCTGAGTATATTGAGGGTCTAATATGGAGGGTCTGAGTATATTGAGGGTCTAATGTGGAGGGTCTGAGTATATAGGGGTCTAATATGGAGGGTCTGAGTATATGGATGGTCTAATATGTGGGGTCTGATTATATAGAGGGTCTAATATGGAGGGTCTGAGTATATAGAGGGTCTATTATGGAAGGTCTGAATATGTTGAGGGTCTAATATGGAGGGTCTAAGTATGTTGAGTGTCTAATATGGAGGTTTTGAGTATGTGGAGGGTCTAATATGCAGGTCTGAGTATATTGAGGTCTAATATGGAGGGTCTGAGTATATAGAGGGTCTAATATGGAGGGTCTGAGTATATTGATGGTCTATTATGGAGGTTCTGAGTACATGCAGGGTCTAATATGGAGGGTCTGAGTATATAGAGGGTCTAATATGGAGGGTCTGAGTATATTGATGGTCTAATATGGAGGTTCTGAGTACATGCAGGGTCTAATATGGAGGGTCTGAGTATATTGAGGGTCTGAGTATATAGAGGGTCTAATATGGAGGGTCTGAGTATATGTAGGTCTGATTATATAGAGGGTCTAATATGGACGGTCTGAGTATATAGAGGTTCTAATATGGAGGTCTTAGTGCATCGAGGGTCTAATATGGAGGTCTGAGTATATTGAAGGTCTGAGTATATGGATTGTCTGAGTATATTGAGGGTCTAATATGGAAGGTCTGAATATATTGAGGGTCTAATATGGAGGGTCTGAGTATGTTGAGTGTCTAATATGGAGGGTTTGAGTATGTGGAGGGTCTAATATGTAGGGTCTGAGTATGAGGAGGGTCTAATATGGAGGTCTGAGTATATTGAGGGTCTAATATGGAAGGTCTGAATATATTGAGGGTCTAATATGGAGGGTCTGAGTATTTGAGGTCTAATATGGAGGGTCTGAGTATATTGATGGTCTAAATGGAGGTTCTGAGTATATGAGGGTCTAATATGGAGGTCTGAATATGTTGAGGGTCTAATATGGAGGGTCTGAGTATGTTGAGGGTCTAATATGGAGGTTTTGAGTATGTGGAGGGTCTAATATGCAGGGTCTGAGTATATTGAGGGTCTAATATGGAGGGTCTGAGTATATAGAGGGTCTAATATGGAGGGTCTGAGTATATTGATGGTCTAATATGGAGGTTCTGAGTATATGCAGGTCTAATATGGAGGGTCTGAGTATATTGAGGGTCTAATATGGAGGGTCTGAGTATTTGATGGTCTAATATGGAGGTTCTGAGTACATGAGGGTCTAATATGGAGGGTCTGAGTATATTGAGGGTCTAAGTATATGAGGGTCTGAATATATAGAGGGTCTAATATGAGGGTCTGAGTATTTTATATGAGGTTCTAATATGGAGGGTCTTAGTGCATCGAGGTCTAATATGGAGGGTCTGAGTATATTGAGGTCTGAGTATATGGAGGGTCTGAGTATATTGAGGGTCTAATATGAAGGTCTGATATATTGAGGGTCTAATATGGAGGGTCTGAGTATGTTGAGTGTCTAATATGGAGGGTTTGAGTATGTTGAGGGTCTAATATGGAGGGTCTGAGTATGAGAGGGTCTAATATGGAGGGTCTGAGTATATTGAGGGTCTAATATGGAGGTCTGAGTATATTGAGGGTCTAATATGGAGGGTCTGAGTATATAGAGGGTCTAATATGGAGGGTCTGAGTATATTGATGGTCTAAAAGGGAGGTTCTGAGTACATGGAGGGTCTAATATGGAGGGTCTGAGTATATTGAGGGTCTAATATGGAGGGTCTGAGTATGTTGAGTGTCTAATATGCAGGTTCTGAGTATATTGAGGTTCTAATATGGAGGGTCTGAGTATGTTGAGTGTCTAATATCGAGGTTTTTAGTATGTGGGGTGGTCTAATATGGAGGGTCTGAGTATATGGAGGGTCTAATATGCAGGGTCTGAGTATATTGAGGTCTAATATGCAGGGTCTGAGTATATTGAGGGTCTAATATGGAGGGTCTGAGTATATAGAGGGTCTAATATGGAGGGTCTGAGTATATTGATGGTCTAATATGGAGGTTCTGAGTACATGCAGGGTCTAATATGGAGGGTCTGAGTATATAGAGGGTCTAATATGGAGGGTCTGAGTATATTGATGGTCTAATATGGAGGTTCTGAGTACATGCAGGGTCTAATATGGAGGGTCTGAGTATATTGAGGGTCTGAGTATATAGAGGGTCTAATATGGAGGGTCTGAGTATATGGAGGGTCTAATATGGACGGTCTGAGTATATAGAGGTTCTAATATGGAGGGTCTTAGTGCATGGAGGGTCTAATATGGAGGGTCTGAGTATATTGAAGGTCTGAGTATATGGATTGTCTGAGTATATTGAGGGTCTAATATGGAAGGTCTGAATATATTGAGGGTCTAATATGGAGGGTCTGAGTATGTTGCTGTCTAATATGGAGGTTTGAGTATGTGGAGGGTCTAATATGTAGGGTCTGAGTATGAGGAGGGTCTAATATGGAGGGTCTGAGTATATTGAGGGTCTAATATGGAAGGTCTGAATATATTGAGGGTCTAATATGGAGGGTCTGAGTATGTTGAGTGTCTAATATGCAGTTCTGAGTATATTGAGTTCTAATATGGAGGGTCTGAGTATATAGAGGGTCTAATATGGAGGGTCTGAGTATATTGATGGTCTAAAAGGAGGTCTGAGTACATGGAGGGTCTAATATGGAGGGTCTGAGTATATTGAGGGTCTAATGTGGAGGGTCTGAGTATGTTGAGTGTCTAATATGCAGGTTCTGAGTATATTGAGGTTCTAATATGGAGGGTCTGAGTGTGTTGAGTGTCTAATATCGAGGTTTTTAGTATGTGGGGGGTCTAATATGGAGGGTCTGAGTATATGGAGGGTCTAATATGCAGGGTCTGAGTATATTGAGGGTCTAATATGCAGGGTCTGAGTATATTGAGGGTCTAATATGGAGGGTCTGAGTATATAGAGGGTCTAATATGGAGGGTCTGAGTATATTGATGGTCTATTATGGAGGTTCTGAGTACATGCAGGGTCTAATATGGAGGGTCTGAGTATATTGAGGGTCTGAGTATATAGAGGGTCTAATATGGAAGGTCTGAGTATATGTAGGGTCTGATTATATAGAGGGTCTAATATGGACGGTCTGAGTATATAGAGGGTCTAATATGGAGGTCTTGGTGCATGGAGGGTCTAATATGGAGGGTCTGAGTATATTGAAGGTCTGAGTATATGATTGTCTGAGTATATTGAGGGTCTAATATGGAAGGTCTGAATATATTGAGGGTCTAATATGGAGGGTCTGAGTATGTTGAGTGTCTAATATGGAGGGTTTGAGTATGTGGAGGGTCTAATATGTAGGGTCTGAGTATGAGGAGGGTCTAATATGGAGGGTCTGAGTATATTGAGGTCTAATATGGAAGGTCTGATATATTGAGGTCTAATATGGAGGGTCTGAGTATGTTGAGTGTCTAATATGCAGTTCTGAGTATATTGAGGTTCTAATATGGAGGGTCTGAGTATATAGGGTCTAATATGGAGGGTCTGAGTATATTGATGGTCTAAATGGAGGTCTGAGTACATGGAGGGTCTAATATGGAGGGTCTGAGTATATTGAGGGTCTAATATGGGGTCTGAGTATATTGAGGGTCTAATATGGAGGTCTGAGTATATGGAGGGTCTAATATGGAGGTCTGAGTATATGGATGGTCTATATTGAGGGTCTGAGTTATATAGAGGTCTAATATGGAGGGTCTGAGTATATAGAGGGTCTATATGGAAGGTCTGAATATGTTGGTCTAATATGGAGGGTCTAAGTATGTTGAGTGTCTAATATGGAGGTTTTGAGTATGTGGAGGTCTAATATGCAGGGTCTGAGTATATTGAGGGTCTAATATGGAGGGTCTGAGTATATAGAGGGTCTAATATGGAGGGTCTGAGTATATTGATGTCTATATGGAGTTCTGAGTACATGCAGGGTCTAATATGGAGGGTCTGAGTATATAGAGGGTCTAATATGGAGGGTCTGAGTATATTGATGGTCTAATATGGAGGTTCTGAGTACATGCAGGGTCTAATATGGAGGGTCTGAGTATATTGAGGGTCTGAGTATATAGAGGGTCTAATATGGAGGGTCTGAGTATATGTAGGGTCTGATTATATAGAGGTCTAATATGGACGGTCTGAGTATATAGAGGGTCTAATATGGAGGGTCTTAGTGCATCGAGGGTCTAATATGGAGGGTCTGAGTATATTGAAGGTCTGAGTATATGGATTGTCTGAGTATATTGAGGGTCTAATATGAAGGTCTGAGTATATTGAGGGTCTAATATGGAGGGTCTGAGTATGTTGAGTGTCTAATATGGAGGGTTGAGTATGTGGAGGGTCTAATATGGAGGGTCTGAGTATATTGAGGGTCTAATATGGAGGGTCTGAGTATATAGAGGGTCTAATATGGAGGGTCTGAGTATATTGATGTCTAATATGGAGGTTCTGAGTACATTGGGTCTAATATGGAGGGTCTGAGTATATGGAGGGTCTGAGTATATAGAGGGTCTAATCTGGAGGGTCTGAGTATATGGAGGGTCTGAGTATATAGAGGTCTAATATGGAGGGTCTGAGTATATGAGGGTCTAATATGGAGGTTTGGTGCATGGAGGGTCTAATATGGAGGGTCTGAGTATATTGAAGGTCTAATATGGAGGGTCTGAGTATATTGAGGGTCTAATATGGAGGGTCTGAGTATTTGAGGTCTAATATGGAGGGTCTGAGTATGTTGAGTGTCTAATATGGAGTTTGAGTATGTGGAGGGTCTAATATGTAGGGTCTGAGTATAGGAGGGTCTAATATGGAGGGTCTGAGTATATTGAGGGTCTAATATGGAGGTTCTGAGTATTTGAGGGTCTAATATGGAGGGTCTGAGTATATTGATGGTCTAATATGGAGGTTCTGAGTATATTGAGGTTCTAATATGGAGGGTCTGAGTATATAGAGGGTCTAATATGGAGGGTCTGAGTATATTGATGGTCTAATATGGAGGTTCTGAGTATATGGAGGGTCTAATATGGAGGGTCTGAGTATATGAGGGTCTAATATGGAGGGTGAGTATATTGAAGGTCTAATATGGAGGGTCTGAGTATATTGAGGGTCTAATATGGAGGGTCTGAGTATATTGATGGTCTAATATGGAGGTTCTGAGTATATGAGGGTCTAATATGGAGGGTCTGAGTATATAGGGGTCTAATATGGAGGGTCTGAGTATATGATGGTCTAATATGGAGGTTCTGAGTATATGAGGTCTAATATGGAGGGTCTGAGTATATGAGGGTCTAATATGGAGGGTCTGAGTATATTGAGGGTCTAATATGGAGGGTCTGAGTATATTGAGGGTCTAATATGGAGGTCTGAGTATATTGAGGGTCTAATATGGAGGGTCTGAGTATATTGAGGGTCTAATATGGAGGGTCTGAGTATATTGAGGGTCTAATATGGAGGGTCTGAGTATATGAGGTCTAATATGGAGGTTCTGAGTATATGAGGGTCTAATATGGAGGTCTGAGTATATTGGAGGGTCTGAGTATATAGAGGGTCTAATATGGAGGGTCTGAGTATATTGAGGTCTAATATGGAGGGTCTGAGTATATTGAGGGTCTAATATGGAGGGTCTGAGTATATAGAGGTCTAATATGGAGGGTCTGAGTATATGATGGTCTAATATGGAGGTCTGAGTCATTGAGGGTCTAATATGGAGGGTCTGAGTATATTGAGGGTCTGATATATGGAGGGTCTAATATGGAGGGTCTAGTATATGAGGGTCTGAGTATATAGAGGGTCTAATATGGAGGGTCTGAGTATATAGAGGGTCTAATATGGAGGGTCTTAGTGCATGGAGGGTCTAATATGGAGGGTCTGAGTATATTGAGGTCTATATATGGATTGTCTGAGTATATTGAGGGTCTAATATGGAGGTCTGATATATTGAGGGTCTAATATGGAGGGTCTGAGTATGTTGAGTGGTCTAATATGGAGGTTTTGAGTATATGTGGAGGGTCTAATATGGAGGGTCTGAGTATAGGAGGGTCTAATATGGAGGGTCTGAGTATATTGAGGGTCTAATATGGAGGGTCTGAGTATATTGAGGGTCTAATATGGAGGGTCTGAGTATGTTGAGGGTCTAATATGGAGGTTCTGAGTATATTGAGGTTCTAATATGGAGGGTCTGAGTATATGAGGTCTAATGGAGGGTCTGAGTATATTGAGGGTCTAATATGGAGGGTCTGAGTATATTGAGGGTCTAATATGGAGGTCTGAGTATATAGAGGGTCTAATATGGAGGGTCTGAGTATATTGATGGTCTATTATGGAGGTTCTGAGTATATTGAGGGTCTAATATGGAGGGTCTGAGTATATAGAGGGTCTAATATGGAGGGTCTGAGTATATTGATGGTCTAATATGGAGGTTCTGAGTACATGCAGGGTCTAATATGGAGGGTCTGAGTATATTGAGGGTCTGAGTATATAGAGGGTCTAATATGGAGGGTCTGAGTATATGTAGGGGTCTGATTATATAGAGGGTCTAATATGGAGGTCTCTGAGTATATAGAGGTTCTAATATGGAGGGTCTTAGTGCATGGAGGGTCTAATATGGAGGGTCTGAGTATATTGAAGGTCTGAGTATATGGATTGTCTGAGTATATTGAGGGTCTAATATGGAAGGTCTGAATATATTGAGGGTCTAATATGGAGGGTCTGAGTATGTTGAGTGTCTAATATGGAGGGTTTGAGTATGTGGAGGGTCTAATATGTAGGGTCTGAGTATGAGGAGGGTCTAATATGGAGGTCTGAGTATATTGAGGGTCTAATATGGAAGGTCTGAATATATTGGGTCTAATATGGAGGGTCTGAGTATGTTGAGTGTCTAATATGGAAGGTCTGAGTATATTGAGGTTCTAATATGGAGGGTCTGAGTATATAGAGGGTCTAATATGGAGGGTCTGAGTATATTGATGGTCTAAAAGGGAGGTTCTGAGTACATGGAGGGTCTAATATGGAGGGTCTGAGTATATTGAGGGTCTAATATGGAGGTCTGAGTATGTTGAGTGTCTAATATGGAGGTTCTGAGTATATTGAGTTCTAATATGGAGGGTCTGAGTGTGTTGAGTGTCTAATATCGAGGGTTTTAGTATGTTGGGGTCTAATATGGAGGGTCTGAGTATATGGAGGGTCTAATATGCAGGGTCTGAGTATATTGAGGGTCTAATATGCAGGGTCTGAGTATATTGAGGGTCTAATATGGAGGTCTGAGTATATAGAGGGTCTAATATGGAGGGTCTGAGTATATTGATGGTCTAATATGGAGGTTCTGAGTACATGCAGGGTCTAATATGGAGGGTCTGAGTATATTGAGGGTCTGAGTATATAGAGGGTCTAATATGGAGGGTCTGAGTATATGTAGGGTCTGATTTATAGAGGGTCTAATATGGACGGTCTGAGTATATAGAGGGTCTAATATGGAAGGTCTTGGTGCATGGAGGGTCTAATATGGAGGTCTGAGTATATTGAAGGTCTGAGTATATGGATTGTCTGAGTATATTGAGGGTCTAATATGGAAGGTCTGAATATATGAGGGTCTAATATGGAGGTCTGAGTATGTTGAGTGTCTAATATGGAGGGTTGAGTATGTGAGGGTCTAATATGAGGGTCTGAGTATGAGGAGGGTCTAATATGGAGGGTCTGAGTATATTGAGGGTCTAATATGGAAGGTCTGAATATATTGAGGGTCTAATATGGAGGGTCTGAGTATGTTGCTGTCTAATATGCAGGTTCTGAGTATATTGAGTTCTAATATGGAGGGTCTGAGTATATAGAGGGTCTAATATGGAGGGTCTGAGTATATTGATGGTCTAAAAGGAGGTTCTGAGTACATGGAGGGTCTAATATGGAGGGTCTGAGTATATTGAGGGTCTAATATGGAGGTCTGAGTATTTGAGGTCTAATATGGAGGTCTGAGTATATGGAGGGTCTAATATGGAGGGTCTGAGTATATGGATGGTCTAATATTGAGGGTCTGATTATTAGAGGGTCTAATATGGAGGGTCTGAGTATATAGAGGGTCTATTATGGAAGGTCTGAATATTGAGGGTCTAATATGGAGGGTCTAGTATGTGAGTGTCTAATATGGAGGTTTTGAGTATGTGGAGGGTCTAATATGCAGGGTCTGAGTATATTGAGGGTCTAATATGGAGGGTCTGAGTATATAGAGGGTCTAATATGGAGGGTCTGAGTATATTGATGGTCTATTATGGAGGTTCTGAGTACATTGCAGGGTCTAATATGGAGGGTCTGAGTATATAGAGGGTCTAATATGGAGGGTCTGAGTATATTGATGGTCTAATATGGAGGTTCTGAGTACATGCAGGGTCTAATATGGAGGGTCTGAGTATATTGAGGGTCTGAGTATATAGAGGGTCTAATATGGAGGTCTGAGTATATGTAGGGTCTGATTATATAGAGGGTCTAATATGGACGGTCTGAGTATATAGAGGTTCTAATATGGAGGGTCTTAGTGCATGGAGGGTCTAATATGGAGGGTCTGAGTATATTGAAGGTCTGAGTATATGGATTGTCTGAGTATATTGAGGGTCTAATATGGAGGTCTGAATATATTGAGGGTCTAATATGGAGGGTCTGAGTATGTTGAGTGTCTAATATGGAGGGTTTGAGTATGTGGAGGGTCTAATATGTAGGGTCTGAGTATGAGGAGGGTCTAATATGGAGGGTCTGAGTATATTGAGGGTCTAATATGGAAGGTCTGAATATATTGAGGGTCTAATATGGAGGGTCTGAGTATATTGAGTGTCTAATATGGAGGGTCTGAGTATATTGAGGTTCTAATATGGAGGGTCTGAGTATATAGAGGGTCTAATATGGAGGGTCTGAGTATATTGAGGGTCTAATATGGAGGTCTGAGTATATGGAGGGTCTAATATGGAGGGTCTGAGTATATTGAGGGTCTAATATGGAGGGTCTGAGTATATTGAGGGTCTAATATGGAGGTTCTGAGTATATTGAGGGTCTAATATGGAGGGTCTGAGTATATTGAGGGTCTAATATGGAGGGTCTGAGTATATAGAGGGTCTAATATGGAGGGTCTGAGTATATTGAGGGTCTAATATGGAGGGTCTGAGTATATTGAGGGTCTAATATGGAGGGTCTGAGTATATTGAGGGTCTAATATGGAGGGTCTGAGTATATGGAGGGTCTAATATGGAGGGTCTGAGTATATTGATGGTCTAATATGGAGGTTCTGAGTATATGAGGGTCTAATATGGAGGGTCTGAGTATATTGAGGGTCTAATATGGAGGGTCTGAGTATATTGAGGGTCTAATATGGAGGTTCTGAGTATATGGAGGGTCTAATATGGAGGGTCTGAGTATATTGAGGGTCTGAGTATATGGAGGGTCTAATATGGAGGGTCTGAGTATATGGAGGGTCTGAGTATATTGAGGGTCTAATATGGAGGGTCTGAGTATATTGAGGTTCTAATATGGAGGGTCTGAGTATATCGAGGGTCTAATATGGAGGGTCTGAGTATATTGAGGTCTAGTATATGGAGGTCTGAGTATATGAGGGTCTAATATGGAGGGTCTGTATATAGAGGGTCTAATATGGAGGGTCTGAGTATGGAGGGTCTAATATGGAGGGTCGGAGTATATTGAGGGTCTAATATGGAGGGTCTGAGTATATTGAGGGTCTAATATGGAGGGTCTGAGTATATAGAGGGTCTAATATGGAGGGTCTGAGTATATTGATGGTCTAATATGGAGGTCTGAGTATATGGAGGGTCTAATATGGAGGGTCTGAGTATATAGAGGGTCTAATATGGAGGGTCTGAGTATATTGATGGTCTAATATGGAGGTTCTGAGTACATGCAGGGTCTAATATGGAGGGTCTGAGTATATTGAGGGTCTGAGTATATAGAGGGTCTAATATGGAGGGTCTGAGTATATGTAGGGTCTGATTATATAGAGGGTCTAATATGGACGGTCTGAGTATATAGAGGGTCTAATATGGAGGGTCTTGTGCATGAGGGTCTAATATGGAGGGTCTGAGTATATTGAAGGTCTGAGTATATGGATTGTCTGAGTATATTGAGGGTCTAATATGGAAGGTCTGAATATATTGAGGGTCTAATATGGAGGTCTGAGTATGTTGAGTGTCTAATATGGAGGGTTTGAGTATTGGAGGGTCTAATATAGGGTCTGAGTATGAGGAGGGTCTAATATGGAGGGTCTGAGTATATTGAGGGTCTAATATGGAAGGTCTGAATATAATGAGGGTCTAATATGGAGGGTCTGAGTATGTTGAGTGTCTAATATGGAAGGTCTGAGTATATTGAGGTTCTAATATGGAGGGTATGAGTATATAGAGGGTCTAATATGGAGGGTCTGAGTATATTGATGGTCTAAATGGAGGTTCTGAGTACATGGAGGGTCTAACATGGAGGGTCTGAGTATATTGAGGGTCTAATATGGAGGGTCTGAGTATATTGAGTGTCTAATATGGAGGTCTGAGTATATTGAGGTTCTAATATGGAGGGTCTGAGTATGTTGAGTGTCTAATATGAGGTTTTTAGTATGTGGGGGGTCTAATATGGAGGGTCTGAGTATATGGAGGGTCTAATATGCAGGGTCTGAGTATATTGAGGGTCTAATATGGAGGGTCTGAGTATATTGAGGGTCTAATATGGAGGGTATGAGTATATAGAGGGTCTAATATGGAGGGTCTGAGTATATTGATGGTCTAATATGGAGGTTCTGAGTACATGCAGGGTCTAATATGGAGGGTCTGAGTATATTGAGGGTCTGAGTATATAGAGGGTCTAATATGGAGGGTCTGAGTATATGTAGGGTCTGATTATATAGAGGGTCTAATATGGACGGTCTGAGTATATAGAGGTCTAATATGGAGGGTCTTGGTGCATGGAGGGTCTAATATGGAGGGTCTGAGTATATTGAAGGTCTGAGTATATGGATTGTCTGAGTATATTGAGGGTCTAATATGGAAGGTCTGAATATATTGAGGGTCTAATATGGAGGGTCTGAGTATGTTGAGTGTCTAATATGGAGGGTTTGAGTATGTGGAGGGTCTAATATGTAGGGTCTGAGTATGAGGAGGGTCTAATATGGAGGGTCTGAGTATATTGAGGGTCTAATATGGAAGGTCTGAATATATTGAGGGTCTAATATGGAGGGTCTGAGTATGTTGAGTGTCTAATATGCAGGTTCTGAGTATATTGAGGTTCTAATATGGAGGGTCTGAGTATATAGAGGGTCTAATATGGAGGGTCTGAGTATATTGATGGTCTAAAAGGGAGGTTCTGAGTACATGGAGGGTCTAATATGGAGGGTCTGAGTATATTGAGGGTCTAATATGGAGGGTCTGAGTATATTGAGGGTCTAATATGGAGGGTCTGAGTATATGGAGGGTCTAATATGGAGGGTCTGAGTATATGGATGGTATAATATTGAGGTCTGAGTATATAGAGGGTCTAATATGGAGGGTCTGAGTATATAGAGGGTCTAATATGGAGGGTCTGAGTATATTGAGGGTCTAATATGGAGGGTCTGAGTATGTTGAGTGTCTAATATGGAGGTTTTGAGTATGTGGAGGGTCTAATATGCAGGGTCTGAGTATATTGAGGGTCTAATATGGAGGGTCTGAGTATATAGAGGGTCTAATATGGAGGGTCTGAGTATATTGATGGTCTATTATGGAGGTTCTGAGTACATGCAGGGTCTAATATGGAGGGTCTGAGTATATAGAGGGTCTAATATGGAGGGTCTGAGTATATTGATGGTCTAATATGGAGGTTCTGAGTACATGCAGGGTCTAATATGGAGGGTCTGAGTATATTGAGGGTCTGAGTATATAGAGGGTCTAATATGGAGGGTCTGAGTATATGTAGGGTCTGATTATATAGAGGGTCTAATATGGACGGTCTGAGTATATAGAGGTTCTAATATGGAGGGTCTTAGTGCATCGAGGGTCTAATATGGAGGGTCTGAGTATATTGAAGGTCTGAGTATATGGATTGTCTGAGTATATTGAGGGTCTAATATGGACGGTCTGAGTATATAGAGGGTCTAATATGGAAGGTCTTGGTGCATGGAGGGTCTAATATGGAGGGTCTGAGTATATTGAAGGTCTGAGTATATGGATTGTCTGAGTATATTGAGGGTCTAATATGGAAGGTCTGAGTATATTGAGGGTCTAATATGGAGGGTCTGAGTATGTTGAGTGTCTAATATGGAGGGTTTGAGTATGTGGAGGGTCTAATATGGAGGGTCTGAGTATGAGGAGGGTCTAATATGGAGGGTCTGAGTATATTGAGGGTCTAATATGGAGGGTCTGAGTATATTGAGGGTCTAATATGGAGGGTCTGAGTATATTGAGGGTCTAATATGGAGGTTCTGAGTATATTGAGGTTCTAATATGGAGGGTCTGAGTATATAGAGGGTCTAATATGGAGGGTCTGAGTATATTGAGGGTCTAATATGGAGGGTCTGAGTATATTGAGGGTCTAATATGGAGGGTCTGAGTATATAGAGGGTCTAATATGGAGGGTCTGAGTATATTGATGGGTCTAATATGGAGGTTCTGAGTATATGAGGGTCTAATATGGAGGGTCTGAGTATATAGAGGGTCTAATATGGAGGGTCTGAGTATATTGATGGTCTAATATGGAGGTTCTGAGTACATGCAGGGTCTAATATGGAGGGTCTGAGTATATTGAGGGTCTGAGTATATAGAGGGTCTAATATGGAGGGTCTGAGTATATGTAGGGTCTGATTATATAGAGGGTCTAATATGGAGGTCTGAGTATATAGAGGTTCTAATATGGAGGGTCTTAGTGCATGGAGGGTCTAATATGGAGGGTCTGAGTATATTGAAGGTCTGAGTATATGGATTGTCTGAGTATATTGAGGGTCTAATATGGAGGTCTGAATATATTGAGGGTCTAATATGGAGGGTCTGAGTATGTTGAGTGTCTAATATGGAGGGTTTGAGTATGTGGAGGGTCTAATATGTAGGGTCTGAGTATGAGGAGGGTCTAATATGGAGGGTCTGAGTATATTGAGGGTCTAATATGGAAGGTCTGAATATATTGAGGGTCTAATATGGAGGGTCTGAGTATGTTGAGTGTCTAATATGCAGGTTCTGAGTATATTGAGGTTCTAATATGGAGGGTCTGAGTATATAGAGGGTCTAATATGGAGGGTCTGAGTATATTGATGGTCTAAAAGGGAGGTTCTGAGTATATGGAGGGTCTAATATGGAGGGTCTGAGTATATTGAGGGTCTAATATGGAGGGTCTGAGTATGTTGAGGGTCTAATATGGAGGTTCTGAGTATATTGAGGGTCTAATATGGAGGGTCTGAGTATGTTGAGGGTCTAATATGGAGGTTTTGAGTATGTGGGGGGTCTAATATGGAGGGTCTGAGTATATGGGGTCTAATATGGAGGGTCTGAGTATATTGAGGGTCTAATATGGAGGGTCTGAGTATATTGAGGGTCTAATATGGAGGGTCTGAGTATATTGAGGGTCTAATATGGAGGGTCTGAGTATATAGAGGGTCTAATATGGAGGGTCTGAGTATATTGAGGGTCTAATATGGAGGGTCTGAGTATATTGAGGGTCTAATATGGAGGGTCTGAGTATATGGAGGGTCTAATATGGAGGGTCTGAGTATATGGATGGTATAATATTGAGGGTCTGAGTATATAGAGGGTCTAATATGGAGGGTCTGAGTATATAGAGGGTCTAATATGGAGGGTCTGAGTATATTGAGGGTCTAATATGGAGGGTCTGAGTATGTTGAGGGTCTAATATGGAGGTTTGAGTATGTGGAGGGTCTAATATGCAGGGTCTGAGTATATTGAGGGTCTAATATGGAGGGTCTGAGTATATAGAGGGTCTAATATGGAGGGTCTGAGTATATTGATGGTCTAATATGGAGGTTCTGAGTATATGCAGGGTCTAATATGGAGGGTCTGAGTATATAGAGGGTCTAATATGGAGGGTCTGAGTATATTGATGGTCTAATATGGAGGTTCTGAGTACATGCAGGGTCTAATATGGAGGGTCTGAGTATATTGAGGGTCTGAGTATATAGAGGGTCTAATATGGAGGGTCTGAGTATATGTAGGGTCTGATTATATAGAGGGTCTAATATGGACGGTCTGAGTATATAGAGGTTCTAATATGGAGGGTCTTAGTGCATCGAGGGTCTAATATGGAGGGTCTGAGTATATTGAAGGTCTGAGTATATGGATTGTCTGAGTATATTGAGGGTCTAATATGGAAGGTCTGAATATATTGAGGGTCTAATATGGAGGGTCTGAGTATGTTGAGTGTCTAATATGGAGGGTTTGAGTATGTGGAGGGTCTAATATGTAGGGTCTGAGTATGAGGAGGGTCTAATATGGAGGGTCTGAGTATATTGAGGGTCTAATATGGAAGGTCTGAATATATTGAGGGTCTAATATGGAGGGTCTGAGTATGTTGAGGGTCTAATATGGAGGGTCTGAGTATATTGATGGTCTAATAGGGAGGTTCTGAGTATATGGAGGGTCTAATATGGAGGGTCTGAGTATGTTGAGGGTCTAATATGGAGGGTCTGAGTATGTTGAGTGTCTAATATGGAGGTCTGAGTATGTGGAGGGTCTAATATGGAGGGTCTGAGTATATTGAGGGTCTAATATGGAGGGTCTGAGTATATAGAGGGTCTAATATGGAGGGTCTGAGTATATTGATGGTCTATATGGAGGTTCTGAGTATATGAGGGTCTAATATGGAGGGTCTGAGTATATAGAGGGTCTAATATGGAGGGTCTGAGTATATTGATGGTCTAATATGGAGGTTCTGAGTACATGCAGGGTCTAATATGGAGGGTCTGAGTATATTGAGGGTCTGAGTATATAGAGGGTCTAATATGGAGGTCTGAGTATATGTAGGGTCTGATTATATAGAGGGTCTAATATGGAGGGTCTGAGTATATAGAGGTTCTAATATGGAGGGTCTTAGTGCATGGAGGGTCTAATATGGAGGGTCTGAGTATATTGAAGGTCTGATGTGGAGGGTCTGAGTATGTTGAGGGTCTAATATGCAGGTTCTGAGTATATTGAGGGTCTAATATGGAGGGTCTGAGTATGTTGAGTGTCTAATATGGAGGTTTTTAGTATGTGGGGGGTCTAATATGGAGGGTCTGAGTATATGGAGGGTCTAATATGGAGGGTCTGAGTATATTGAGGGTCTAATATGGAGGGTCTGAGTATATTGAGGGTCTAATATGGAGGGTCTGAGTATATAGAGGGTCTAATATGGAGGGTCTGAGTATATTGATGGTCTAATATGGAGGTTCTGAGTACATGCAGGGTCTAATATGGAGGGTCTGAGTATATTGAGGGTCTGAGTATATAGAGGGTCTAATATGGAGGGTCTGAGTATATGTAGGGTCTGATTATATAGAGGGTCTAATATGGACGGTCTGAGTATATAGAGGTTCTAATATGGAGGGTCTTAGTGCATGGAGGGTCTAATATGGAGGGTCTGAGTATATTGAAGGTCTGAGTATATGGATTGTCTGAGTATATTGAGGGTCTAATATGGAAGGTCTGAATATATTGAGGGTCTAATATGGAGGGTCTGAGTATGTTGAGTGTCTAATATGGAGGGTTTGAGTATGTGGAGGGTCTAATATGTAGGGTCTGAGTATGAGGAGGGTCTAATATGGAGGGTCTGAGTATATTGAGGGTCTAATATGGAAGGTCTGAATATATTGAGGGTCTAATATGGAGGGTCTGAGTATGTTGAGTGTCTAATATGCAGGTTCTGAGTATATTGAGGTTCTAATATGGAGGGTCTGAGTATATAGAGGGTCTAATATGGAGGGTCTGAGTATATTGATGGTCTAAAGGGAGGTTCTGAGTACATGGAGGGTCTAATATGGAGGGTCTGAGTATATTGAGGGTCTAATATGGAGGGTCTGAGTATATTGAGGGTCTAATATGGAGGGTCTGAGTATATAGAGGGTCTAATATGGAGGGTCTGAGTATATTGATGGTCTAATATGGAGGTTCTGAGTATATGAGGGTCTAATATGGAGGGTCTGAGTATATAGAGGGTCTAATATGGAGGGTCTGAGTATATTGATGGTCTAATATGGAGGTTCTGAGTATATGAGGGTCTAATATGGAGGGTCTGAGTATATTGAGGGTCTGAGTATATAGAGGGTCTAATATGGAAGGTCTGAGTATATGTAGGGTCTGATTATATAGAGGGTCTAATATGGACGGTCTGAGTATATAGAGGTTCTAATATGGAGGGTCTTAGTGCATGGAGGGTCTAATATGGAGGGTCTGAGTATATTGAAGGTCTGATGTGGAGGGTCTGAGTATGTTGAGTGTCTAATATGCAGGTTCTGAGTATATTGAGGTTCTAATATGGAGGGTCTGAGTGTGTTGAGTGTCTAATATCGAGGTTTTTAGTATGTGGGGGGTCTAATATGGAGGGTCTGAGTATATGGAGGGTCTAATATGGAGGGTCTGAGTATATTGAGGGTCTAATATGCAGGGTCTGAGTATATTGAGGGTCTAATATGGAGGGTCTGAGTATATAGAGGGTCTAATATGGAGGGTCTGAGTATATTGATGGTCTAATATGGAGGTTCTGAGTACATGCAGGGTCTAATATGGAGGGTCTGAGTATATTGAGGGTCTGAGTATATAGAGGGTCTAATATGGAGGGTCTGAGTATATGTAGGGTCTGATTATATAGAGGGTCTAATATGGACGGTCTGAGTATATAGAGGTTCTAATATGGAGGGTCTTAGTGCATGGAGGGTCTAATATGGAGGGTCTGAGTATATTGAAGGTCTGAGTATATGGATTGTCTGAGTATATTGAGGGTCTAATATGGAAGGTCTGAATATATTGAGGGTCTAATATGGAGGGTCTGAGTATGTTGAGTGTCTAATATGGAGGGTTTGAGTATGTGGAGGGTCTAATATGTAGGGTCTGAGTATGAGGAGGGTCTAATATGGAGGGTCTGAGTATATTGAGGGTCTAATATGGAAGGTCTGAATATATTGAGGGTCTAATATGGAGGGTCTGAGTATGTTGAGTGTCTAATATGCAGGTTCTGAGTATATTGAGGTTCTAATATGGAGGGTCTGAGTATATAGAGGGTCTAATATGGAGGGTCTGAGTATATTGATGGTCTAAAAGGGAGGTTCTGAGTACATGGAGGGTCTAATATGGAGGGTCTGAGTATATTGAGGGTCTAATATGGAGGGTCTGAGTATATTGAGGGTCTAATATGGAGGGTCTGAGTATATGGAGGGTCTAATATGGAGGGTCTGAGTATATGGATGGTATAATATTGAGGGTCTGATTATATAGAGGGTCTAATATGGAGGTCTGAGTATATTGAGGGTCTAATATGGAGGGTCTAAGTATGTTGAGTGTCTAATATGGAGGTTTGAGTATGTGTAGGGTCTAATATGGAGGGTCTGAGTATATTGAGGGTCTAATATGGAGGGTCTGAGTATATAGAGGGTCTAATATGGAGGGTCTGAGTATATTGAGGGTCTAATATGGAGGGTCTGAGTATGTTGAGTGTCTAATATGGAGGTTCTGAGTATATTGAGGTTCTAATATGGAGGGTCTGAGTATGTTGAGTGTCTAATATGAGGTTTTTAGTATGTGGGGGGTCTAATATGGAGGGTCTGAGTATATGGAGGGTCTGAGTATATAGAGGGTCTAATATGGAGGGTCTGAGTATATTGAGGGTCTAATATGGAGGGTCTGAGTATATTGAGGGTCTAATATGGAGGTTCTGAGTATATTGAGGTCTAATATGGAGGGTCTGAGTATGTTGAGTGTCTAATATGGAGGTTTTAGTATGTGGAGGGTCTAATATGGAGGGTCTGAGTATATTGAGGGTCTGAGTATATGAGGGTCTAATATGGAGGGTCTGAGTATATTGAGGTCTAATATGGAGGTCTGAGTATATTGAGGGTCTAATATGGAGGGTCTGAGTATATAGAGGGTCTAATATGGAGGGTCTGAGTATATTGAAGGTCTGAATATGGAGGTCTGAGTATATTGAGGGTCTAATATGGATGGTCTGAGTATATTGAGGGTCTAATATGGAGGGTCTGAGTATGTTGAGTGTCTAATATGGAGGGTTTGAGTATGTGGAGGGTCTAATATGGAGGGTCTGAGTATGAGGAGGGTCTAATATGGAGGGTCTGAGTATATTGAGGTTCTAATATGGAGGGTCTGAGTATGTTGAGTGTCTAATATGGAGGTTTTAGTATGTGGGGGGTCTAATATGGAGGGTCTGAGTATATGGAGGGTCTAATATGCAGGGTCTGAGTATATTGAGGGTCTAATATGGAGGGTCTGAGTATATTGAGGGTCTAATATGGAGGGTCTGAGTATATAGAGGGTCTAATATGGAGGGTCTGAGTATATTGATGGTCTAATATGGAGGTTCTGAGTACATGCAGGGTCTAATATGGAGGGTCTGAGTATATTGAGGGTCTGAGTATATAGAGGGTCTAATATGGAGGTCTGAGTATATGTAGGGTCTGATTATATAGAGGGTCTAATATGGACGGTCTGAGTATATAGAGGGTCTAATATGGAAGGTCTGGTGCATGGAGGGTCTAATATGGAGGGTCTGAGTATATTGAAGGTCTGAGTATATGGATTGTCTGAGTATATTGATGGTCTAATATGGAAGGTCTGAATATATTGAGGGTCTAATATGGAGGGTTTGAGCATGTGGAGGGTCTAATATGGAGGGTCTGAGTATATTGAGGGTCTAATATGGAAGGTCTGAGTATATAGAGGGTCTAATATGGAGGGTCTGAGTATATTGAGGGTCTAATATGGAGGGTCTGAGTATGTTGAGTGTCTAATATGCAGGTTCTGAGTATATTGAGGTTCTAATATGGAGGGTCTGAGTATGTTGAGTGTCTAATATCGAGGTTTTTAGTATGTGGGGGGGGTCTAATATGGAGGGTCTGAGTATATGGAGGGTCTAATATGGAGGGTCTGAGTATATTGAGGGTCTAATATGGAGGGTCTGAGTATATTGAGGGTCTAATATGGAGGGTCTGAGTATATAGAGGGTCTAATATATAGGGTCTGAGTATATTGATGGTCTATTATGGAGGTTCTGAGTACATGCAGGGTCTAATATGGAGGGTCTGAGTATATAGAGGGTCTAATATGGAGGGTCTGAGTATATTGATGGTCTAATATGGAGGGTCTTAGTGCATGGAGGGTCTAATATGGAGGGTCTGAGTATATTGAAGGTCTGAGTATATGGATTGTCTGAGTATATTGAGGGTCTAATATGGAAGGTCTGAATATATTGAGGGTCTAATATGGAGGGTCTGAGTATGTTGAGTGTCTAATATGGAGGGTTTGAGTATGTGGAGGGTCTAATATGTAGGGTCTGAGTATGAGGAGGGTCTAATATGGAGGGTCTGAGTATATTGAGGGTCTAATATGGAAGGTCTGAATATATTGAGGGTCTAATATGGAGGGTCTGAGTATGTTGAGTGTCTAATATGCAGGTTCTGAGTATATTGAGGTTCTAATATGGAGGGTCTGAGTATATAGAGGGTCTAATATGGAGGGTCTGAGTATATTGATGGTCTAAAAGGGAGGTTCTGAGTACATGGAGGGTCTAATATGGAGGGTCTGAGTATATTGAGGGTCTAATGTGGAGGGTCTGAGTATGTTGAGTGTCTAATATGCAGGTTCTGAGTATATTGAGGTTCTAATATGGAGGGTCTGAGTGTGTTGAGTGTCTAATATCGAGTTTTTAGTATGTGGGGGGTCTAACATGGAGGGTCTGAGTATATGGAGGGTCTAATATGCAGGGTCTGAGTATATTGAGGGTCTAATATGCAGGGTCTGAGTATATTGAGGGTCTAATATGGAGGGTCTGAGTATATAGAGGGTCTAATATGGAGGGTCTGAGTATATTGATGGTCTAATATGGAGGTTCTGAGTACATGCAGGGTCTAATATGGAGGGTCTGAGTATATTGAGGGTCTGAGTATATAGAGGGTCTAATATGGAGGGTCTGAGTATATGTAGGGTCTGATTATATAGAGGGTCTAATATGGACGGTCTGAGTATATAGAGGGTCTAATATGGAAGGTCTTGGTGCATGGAGGGTCTAATATGGAGGGTCTGAGTATATTGAAGGTCTGAGTATATGGATTGTCTGAGTATATTGAGGGTCTAATATGGAAGGTCTGAATATATTGAGGGTCTAATATGGAGGGTCTGAGTATGTTGAGTGTCTAATATGGAGGGTTTGAGTATGTGGAGGGTCTAATATGTAGGGTCTGAGTATGAGGAGGGTCTAATATGGAGGGTCTGAGTATATTGAGGGTCTAATATGGAAGGTCTGAATATATTGAGGGTCTAATATGGAGGGTCTGAGTATGTTGAGTGTCTAATATGCAGGTTCTGAGTATATTGAGGTTCTAATATGGAGGGTCTGAGTATATAGAGGGTCTAATATGGAGGGTCTGAGTATATTGATGGTCTAAAGGGAGGTTCTGAGTACATGGAGGGTCTAATATGGAGGGTCTGAGTATATTGAGGGTCTAATATGGAGGGTCTGAGTATATTGAGGGTCTAATATGGAGGGTCTGAGTATATGGAGGGTCTAATATGGAGGGTCTGAGTATATGGATGGTATAATATTGAGGGTCTGATATATAGAGGGTCTAATATGGAGGATCTGAGTATATAGAGGGTCTATTATGGAAGGTCTGAATATGTTGAGGGTCTAATATGGAGGGTCTAAGTATGTTGAGTGTCTAATATGGAGGTTTTGAGTATATAGAGGGTCTAATATGGAGGGTCTGAGTATATTGATGGTCTAAAAGGGAGGTTCTGAGTACATGGAGGGTCTAATATGGAGGGTCTGAGTATATTGAGGGTCTAATGTGGAGGGTCTGAGTATGTTGAGTGTCTAATATGCAGGTTCTGAGTATATTGAGGTTCTAATATGGAGGGTCTGAGTGTGTTGAGTGTCTAATATCGAGGTTTTTAGTATGTGGGGGTCTAATATGGAGGGTCTGAGTATATGGAGGGTCTAATATGCAGGGTCTGAGTATATTGAGGGTCTAATATGCAGGGTCTGAGTATATTGAGGGTCTAATATGGAGGGTCTGAGTATATAGAGGGTCTAATATGGAGGGTCTGAGTATATTGATGGTCTAATATGGAGGTTCTGAGTACATGCAGGGTCTAATATGGAGGGTCTGAGTATATTGAGGGTCTGAGTATATAGAGGGTCTAATATGGAGGGTCTGAGTATATGTAGGGTCTGATTATATAGAGGGTCTAATATGGACGGTCTGAGTATATAGAGGGTCTAATATGAAGGTCTTGGTGCATGGAGGGTCTAATATGGAGGGTCTGAGTATATTGAAGGTCTGAGTATATGGATTGTTGCGTATATTGAGGGTCTAATATGGAAGGTCTGAATATATTGAGGGTCCTAATATGGAGGGTCTGAGTATGTTGAGTGTCTAATATGGAGGGCTTTGAGTATGTGGAGGGTCTAAATATGTAGGGTCTGAGTATGAGGAGGGTCTAATAATGAGGGTCTGAGTATATTGAGGGTCTAATATGGAAGGTCTGAATATATTGAGGGTCTAATATGGAGGTCTGAGTATGTTGAGTGTCTAATATGCAGGTTCTGAGTATATTGAGGTTCTAATATGGAGGGTCTGAGTATATAGAGGGTCTAATATGGAGGGTCTGAGTAATTGATGGTCTCAAAGGGAGGTTCTGAGTACATGGAGGGTCTAATATGGAGGGTCTGAGTATATTGAGGGTCTAATATGGAGGGTATGAGTATATTGAGGGTCTAATATGGAGGGTCTGAGTATATGGAGGGTCTAATATGGAGGGTCTGAGTATATGGATGGTATAATATTGAGGGTCTGATTATATAGAGGGTCTAATATGGAGGATCTCGAGTATTAGAGGGTCTATTATGGAAGGTCTGAATATGTTGAGGGTCTAATATGGAGGGTCTAAGTATGTGAGTGTCTAATATGGAGGTTTTGAGTATGTGGAGGGTCTAATATTGCAGGGTCTGAGTTATTGAGGGTCTAATATGGAGGGTCTGAGTATATAGAGGGTCTACTATGGAGGGCTCTGAGTAATATAGAGGGTCTAATATGGAGGGTCTGAGTATACTGATGGTCTAATATGGAGGTTCTGAGTACATGCAGGGTCTAATATGGAGGGTCTGAGTATATTGAGGGTCTGAGTATATAGAGGGTCTAATATGGAGGGTCTGAGTATATGTAGGGTCTGATTATATAGAGGGTCTAATATGGACGGTCTGAGTATATAGAGGTTCTAATATGGAGGGTCTTAGTGCATCGAGGGTCTAATATGGAGGGTCTGAGTATATTGAAGGTCTGAGTATATGGCTGTCTGAGTATATTGAGGGTCTAATATGGAAGGTCTGAATATGAGGGTCTAATATGGAGGGTCTGAGTATGTGAGTGTCTAATATGGAGGGTTTGAGTATGTGGAGGGTCTAATATGTAGGGTCTGAGTATGAGGAGGGTCTAATATGGAGGGTCTGAGTATATTGAGGGTCTAATATGGAAGGTCTGAATATATTGAGGTCTAATATGGAGGGTCTGAGTATGTTGAGGGTCTAATATGGAGGGTCTGAGTATATTGATGTCTAAAGGGGAGGTTCTGGGTACAATGGAGGGTCTAATATGGAGGGTCTAATATGGAGGGTCTGAGTATATTGAGGTCTAATATGGAGGGTCTGAGTATGTTGAGGGTCTAATATGCAGGTTCTGAGTATATTGAGGTCTAATATGGAGGTCTGAGTGTGTTGAGTGTCTAATATCGAGGTTTAGTATGTGGGGGGTCTAACATGGAGGGTCTGAGTATATGGAGGGTCTAATATGGAGGGTCTGAGTATATTGAGGGTCTAATATGGCAGGTCTGAGTATATTGAGGGTCTAATATGGAGGGTCTGAGTATATAGAGGGTCTAATATGGAGGGTCTGAGTATATTGATGGTCTAATATGGAGGGTCTGAGTAATAGAGGGTCTAATATGGAGGGTCTGAGTATATTGATGGTCTAAAGGAGGTCTGAGTATATGGAGGGTCTAATATGGAGGGTCTGAGTATATTGAGGGTCTAATATGGAGGGTCTGAGTATGTTGAGTGTCTAATATGGCAGGTTCTGAGTATATTGAGGTTCTAATATGGAGGGTCTGAGTATGTTGAGTGTCTAATATGAGGTTTTTAGTATGTGGGGGTCTAATATGGAGGGTCTGAGTATATGGAGGGTCTAATATGCAGGGTCTGAGTATATTGAGGGTCTAATATGGAGGGTCTGAGTATATTGAGGGTCTAATGGAGGGTATGAGTATATAGAGGGTCTAATATGGAGGGTCTGAGTATATTGATGGTCTAATATGGAGGTTCTGAGTACATGCAGGGTCTAATATGGAGGGTCTGAGTATATTGAGGGTCTGAGTATATAGAGGGTCTAATATGGAGGGTCTGAGTATATGTAGGGTCTGATTATATAGAGGGTCTAATATGGACGGGTCTGAGTATATAGAGGGTCTAATATGGAGGTCTGGTGCATGGAGGGTCTAATATGGAGGGTCTGAGTATATTGAAGGTCTGAGTATATGGTTGTCTGAGTATATTGAGGGTCTAATATGGAGGTCTGAGTATATTGAGGGTCTAATATGGAGGGTCTGAGTATGTGAGGGTCTAATATGGAGGGTCTGAGTATATTGAGGGTCTAATATGGAGGGTCTGAGTATATAGAGGGTCTAATATGGAGGTCTGAGTATATTGAGGGTCTAATATGGAGGTCTGAGTATGTTGAGTGTCTAATATGGAGGTTCTGAGTATATTGAGGTTCTAATATGGAGGGTCTGAGTATATTGAGGTCTAATATGGAGGTCTGAGTATATGGGGGTCTAATATGGAGGGTCTGAGTATATGGAGGGTCTAATATGGAGGGTCTGAGTATTTGAGGGTCTAATATGCAGGGTCTGAGTATATGAGGGTCTAATATGGAGGGTCTGAGTATATAGAGGGTCTAATATATGGGTCTGAGTATATTGATGGTCTATTATGGAGGTTCTGAGTATATGAGGGTCTAAATATGGAGGGTCTGAGTATATTGAGGGTCTAATATGGAGGGTCTGAGTATAATTGAGGTCTAATATGGAGGGTCTGAGTACATGGAGGGTCTAATATGGAGGGTCTGAGTATATTGAGGGTCTGAGTATATGGATGGTCTGAGTATATTGAGGGTCTAATAGGAGGGTCTGAGTATATTGAGGGTCTAATATGGAGGGTCTGAGTATATTGAGGTTCTAATATGGAGGGTTGAGTATATGGAGGGTCTAATATGGAGGGTCTGAGTATAGGAGGGTCTAATATGGAGGTCTGAGTATATTGAGGGTCTAATATGGAGGGTCTGAATATATTGAGGGTCTAATATGGAGGGTCTGAGTATGTTGATGTCTAATAGGTTCTGAGTATATGAGGTTCTAATATGGAGGGTCTGAGTATATAGAGGGTCTAATATGGAGGGTCTGAGTATATTGATGGTCTAAAATGGAGGTTCTGAGTACATGGAGGGTCTAATATGGAGGGTCTGAGTATATTGAGGGTCTAATGTGGAGGGTCTGAGTATGTTGGGTCTAATATGGAGGGTCTGAGTATATTGAGGTTCAAATGGAGGGTCTGAGTATATTGAGTGTCTAATATCGAGGTTTTGAGTATGTGGGGGTCTAATAATGGAGGGTCTTGAGTATATGAGGGTCTAAATATGGAGGGTCTGAGTATATTGAGGGTCTAATATGCAGGGTTCTGAGTATATTGAGGGTCTAATATGGAGGGTCTGAGTATATTGAGGGTCTAATATGGAGGGTCTGAGTATATTGAGGTCTATAATATGGAGGTTCTGAGTATATGAGGGTCTAATATGGAGGTCTTGAGTATATTGAGGGTCT
>NW_022264314.1:2500-5000 GCF_002021735.2 Oncorhynchus kisutch | reverse complement strand
TGCACTATATAGGGAATAGGGCTCTGGTCTAAAGTAGTGCACTATATAGGGAATAGGGCTCTGGTCTAAAGTAGTGAACTATATATGGAATAGGGCTCTGGTCTAAAGTAGTGCACTATATAGGGAATAGGGGCCCTGGTCTATAGTAGTGCACTATATAGGGAATAGGGCTCTGGTCTATAGTAGTGCACTATATAGGGAATAGGGCTCTGGTCTAAAGTAGTGCACTATATAGGGAATAGGGCCCTGGTCTATAGTAGTGCACTATATAGGGAATAGGGCTCTGGTCTATAGTAGTGCACTATATAGGGAATAGGGCTCTGGTCTAAAGTAGTGCACTATATAGGGAATAGGGCCCTGGTCTATAGTAGTGCACTATATAGGGAATAGGGCTCTGGTCTATAGTAGTGCACTATATAGGGAATAGGGCTCTGGTCTAAAGTAGTGCACTATATAGGGAATAGGGCCCTGGTCTATAGTAGTGCACTATATAGGGAATAGGGCTCTGGTCTAAAGTAGTGCACTATATAGGGAATAGGGCTCTGGTCTAAAGTAGTGCACTATATAGGCAATAGGGCTCTGGTCTAAAGTAGTGCACTATATAGGGAATAGGGCTCTGGTCTAAAGTAGTGAACTACAGTGCCTTGCGAAAGTATTCGGCCCCCTTGGACTTTGCGACCTTTTGCCACATTTCAGGCTTCAAACATAAAGATATAAAACTGTATTTTTTTGTGAAGAATCAACAACAAGTGGGACACAATCATGAAGTGGAACGACATTTATTGGATATTTCTAACTTTTTTAACAAATCAAAAACTGAAAAACTGGGCGTGCAAAATTATTCAGCCCCCTTAAGTTAATACTTTGTAGCGCCACCTTTTGCTGCGATTACAGCTGTAAGTCGCTTGGGGTATGTCTCTATCAGTTTTGCACATCGAGAGACTGAAATTTTTTCCCATTCCTCCTTGCAAAACAGCTCGAGCTCAGTGAAGTTGGATGGAGAGCATTTGTGAACAGCAGTTTTCAGTTCTTTTCACAGATTCTCGATTGGATTCAGGTCTGGACTTTGACTTGGCCATTCTAACACCTGGATATGTTTATTTTTGAACCATTCCATTGTAGATTTTGCTTTATGTTTTGGATCATTGTCTTGTTGGAAGACAAATCTCCATCCCAGTCTCAGGTCTTTTGCAGACACCATCAGGTTTTCTTCCAGAATGGTCCTGTATTTGGCTCCATCCATCTTCCCATCAATTTTAACCATCTTCCCTGTCCCTGCTGAAGAAAAGCAGGCCCAAACCATGATGCTGCCACCACCATGTTTGACAGTGGGGATGGTGTGTTCAGGGTGATGAGCTGTGTTGCTTTTACGCCAAACATAACGTTTTGCATTGTTGCCAAAAAGTTCAATTTTGGTTTCATCTGACCAGAGCACCTTCTTCCACATGTTTGGTGTGTCTCCCAGGTGGCTTGTGGCAAACTTTAAACAACAATTTTTATGGATAACTTTAAGAAATGGCTTTCTTCTTGCCACTCTTCCATAAAGGCCAGATTTGTGCAATATACGACTGATTGTTGTCCTATGGACAGAGTCTCCCACCTCAGCTGTAGATCTCTGCAGTTCATCCAGAGTGATCATGGGCCTCTTGGCTGCATCTCTGATCAGTCTTCTCCTTGTATGAGCTGAAAGTTTAGAGGGACGGCCAGGTCTTGGTAAATTTGCAGTGGTCTGATACTCCTTCCATTTAATATTATTGCTTGCACAGTGCTCCTTGGGATGTTTAAAGCTTGGGAAATCTTTTGTATCCAAATCCGGCTTTAAACTTCTTCACAACAGTATCTCGGACCTGCCTGGTGTGTTCCTTGTTCTTCATGATGCTCTCTGCGCTTTTAACGGACCTCTGAGACTATCACAGTGCAGGTGCATTTATACGGAGACTTGATTACACACAGGTGGATTGTATTTATCATCATTAGTCATTTAGGTCAACATTGGATCATTCAGAGATCCTCACTGAACTTCTGGAGAGAGTTTGCTGCACTGAAAGTAAAGGGGCTGAATAATTTTGCACGCCCAATTTTTCAGTTTTTGATTTGTTAAAAAAGTTTGAAATATCCAATAAATGTCGTTCCACTTCATGATTGTGTCCCACTTGTTGTTGATTCTTCACAAAAAAATACAGTTTTATATCTTTATGTTTGAATCCTGAAATGTGGCAAAAGGTCGCAAAGTTCAAGGGGGCCGAATACTTTCGCAAGGCACTGTATATAGGGAATAGGGCTCTGGTCTAAAGTAGTGAACTATATAGGGAATAGGGCTCTGGTCTAAAGTAGTGCACTATATAGGGAATAGGGCTCTGGTCTAAAGTAGTGAACTATATAGGGAATAGGGCTCTGGTCTAAAGTAGTGCACTATATAGGGAATAGGGCTCTGGTCTAAAGTAGTCAACTATATATGGAATAGGGCTCTGGTCTAAAGTAGTGCACTATATAGGGAATA
>NW_022264313.1:88690-148101 GCF_002021735.2 Oncorhynchus kisutch | reverse complement strand
GAGAGAGAGAGAGAGAAACAAAGAGAGAAACAGAGAAAAAAGAGTGAGAGAGAGAGAGAGAGAGAGGGAGAGAAACAGACAGAGAGAGAGAGACAGGGAGAGAAACAGACAGAGAGAGAGAGACAGGGAGAGACGGTGAACTTTCATCACAATAAACAAACATAAACTGTGTGACCCCATGTCACCTGATAACTGCACATCAACCAGACTCATTCTGTTCACAACAACCCAGGGTGTGACCCCATGTCACCTGATAACTGCACATCAACCAGACTCATTATGTTCACAACAACCCAGGGTGTGACCCCATGTCACCTGATAACTGCACATCAACCAGACTCATTCTGTTCACAACAACCCAGGGTGTGACCCCATGTCATCTGATAACTGCACATCAACCAGACTCATTCTGTTCACAACAACCCAGGGTGTGACCCCATGTCACCTGGTAACTGCACATCAACCAGACTCATTCTGTTCACAACAACCCAGGGTGTGACCCCATGTCACCTGATAACTGCACATCAAACAGACTCATTCTGTTCACAACAACCCAGCGTGTGATCCCATGTCACCTGGTAACTGCACATCAACCAGACTCATTCTGTTCACAACAACCCAGGGTGTGACCCCATGTCACCTGATAACTGCACATCAAACAGACTCATTCTGTTCACAACAACCCAGGGTGTGACCCCATGTCACCTGGTAACTGTTCATCAAACAGACTCATTCTGTTCACAACAACCCAGGGTGTGACCCCATGTCATCTGGTAACTTCACATCAAACAGACTCATTCTGTTCACAACAACCCAGGGTGTGACCCCATGTCACCTGGTAACTGCACATCAAACAGACTCATTCTGTTCACAACAACCCAGGGTGTGACCCCATGTCACCTGGTAACTGCACATCAAACAGACTCATTCTGTTCACAACAACCCAGGGTGTGACCCCATGTCACCTGGTAACTGCACATCAGACTCATTCTGTTCACAACAACCCAGGGTGTGACCCCATGTCACCTGGTAACTGCACATCAGACTCATTCTGTTCACAACAACCCAGGGTGTGACCCCATGTCACCTGGTAACTGCACATCAGACTCATTCTGTTCACAACAACCCAGGGTGTGACCCCATGTCACCTGGTATCTGCACATCAAACAGACTCATTCTGTTCACAACAACCCAGGGTGTGACCCCATGTCACCTGGTAACTGCACATCAGACTCATTCTGTTCACAACAACCCAGGGTGTGACCCCATGTCACCTGGTAACTGCACATCAGACTAATTCTGTTCACAACAACCCAGGGTATGACCCCATGTCACCTGGTAACTGCACATCAACCAGACTCATTCTGTTCACAACAACCCAGGGTGTGACCCCATGTCACCTGATAACTGCACATCAAACAGACTCATTCTGTTCACAACAACCCAGGGTGTGACCCCATGTCACCTGATAACTGCACATCAAACATAGTGATGATAAACGTTGACACTGTACATGACATGAGTTGTGTGACATAGAAATGTGAAATGTAGGTTTGGACGAGATGTTTGTCTCGCTTGTATGACATCCAGTGGTATACAGTACTGAGGCAAACAATACTTTAAAGTACTACTTAGGTTGTGTTTTGTTGGTATCTCTACTTTACTATTTATATTTTGGACCATTTTTACTTTTACTTCATTACATTCCTAAAGAAAATGTACTTTTTACTTCAAACATTTTCTCCTGACACCTAAAAGTAATCGTTATGTTTTGAATGCTTAGCGGGACAGGAAAATGGTCCAATTCACACACTTATCAAGAGAACATCTCTGGTCATCTCTACTGTCTCTGATCTGGTGGACTCACTAAACAGAGAACATCCCTGGTCATCTCTACTGCCTCTGATCTGGAGGACTCACTAAACAGAGAACATCCCTGGTCATCTCTACTGTCTCTGATCTGGAGGACTCACTAAACAGAGAACATCCCTGGTCATCTCTACTACCTCTGATCTGGTGGACTCACTAAACAGAGAACATCCCTGGTCATCTCTACTGCCTCTGATCTGGAGGACTCACTAAACAGAGAACATCCCTGGTCATCTCTACTGTCTCTGATCTGGAGGACTCACTAAACAGAGAACATCCCTGGTCATCCCTACTGCCTCTGATCTGGAGGACTCACTAAACAGAGAACATCTCTGGTCATCCCTACTGTCTCTGATCTGGTGGACTCACTAAACAGAGAACATCCCTGGTCATCTCTACTGCCTCTGATCTGGAGGACTCACTAAACAGAGAACATCCCTAGTCATCCCTACTGTCTCTGATCTGGTGGACTCATTAAACAGAGAACATCCCTGGTCATCTCTACTGCCTCTGACCTGGAGGACTCACTAAACACTCATAAATGATGTATAAATGATGTATAAATGATGTCTGAGTGTTGGACTGTGCCCCCTGGTCATCTCTACTGCCTCTGATCTGGAGGACCCACTAAACACTCATAAATGATGTCTGAGTGTGGGACTGTGCCCCCTGGTCATCTCTACTGCCTCTGATCCGGAGGACTCACTAAACACTCATAAATGATGTATAAATGAAGTCTGAGTGTGGGACTGTGCCCCCTGGTCATCTCTACTGCCTCTGAACTGGAGGACTCACTAAACACTCATAAATGATGTATAAATGATGTATAAATGATGTCTGAGTGTTGGACTGTGCCCCTGGTCATCTCTACTGCCTCTGGACTCACTAAACAGAGAACATCCCTGGTCATCTCTACTGCCTCTGATCTGGAGGACCCACTAAACACTCATAAATGATGTCTGAGTGTTGGACTGTGCCCCCTGGCCATCTCTACTGCCTCTGATCCGGAGGACTCACTAAACACTCATAAATGATGTATAAATGATGTCTGAGTGTGGGACTGTGCCCCCTGGTCATCTCTACTGCCTCTGACCTGGAGGACTCACTAAACACTCATAAATGATGTATACATGATGTCTGAGTGTGGGACTGTGCCCCTGGTCATCTCTACTGCCTCTGGACTCACTAAACAGAGAACATCCCTGGTCATCTCTACTGCCTCTGATCTGGAGGACCCACTAAACACTCATAAATTATGTCTGAGTGTTGGACTGTGCCCCCTGGTCATCTCTACTGCCTCTGATCCGGAGGACTCACTAAACACTCATAAATGATGTATAAATGATGTCTGAGTGTTGGACTGTGCCCCCTGGTCATCTCTACTGCCTCTGATCCGGAGGACTCACTAAACACTCATAAATGATGTATAAATGATGTCTGAGTGTGGGACTGTGCCCCCTGGTCATCTCTACTGCCTCTGACCTGGAGGACTCACTAAACACTCATAAATGATGTATAAATGAAGTCTGAGTGTGGGACTGTGCCCCTGGTCATCTCTACTGCCTCTGACCTGGAGGACTCACTAAACAGAGAACATCCCTGGTCATCTCTACTGCCTCTGGACTCACTAAACAGAGAACATCCCTGGTCATCTCTACTGCCTCTGATCCGGAGGACTCACTAAACACTCATAAATGATGTATAAATGATGTCTGAGTGTGGGACTGTGCCCCCTGGTCATCTCTACTGCCTCTGACCTGGAGGACTCACTAAACACTCATAAATGATGTATAAATGAAGTCTGAGTGTGGGACTGTGCCCCCTGGTCATCTCTACTGCCTCTGATCTGGAGGACCCACTAAGCACTTATAAATGATGTCTGAGTGTTGGACTGTGCCCCCTGGTCATCTCTACTGCCTCTGGACTCACTAAACAGAGAACATCCCTGGTCATCTCTACTGCCTCTGATCCGGAGGACTCACTAAACACTCATAAATGATGTATAAATGATGTCTGAGTGTGGGACTGTGCCCCCTGGTCATCTCTACTGCCTCTGACCTGGAGGACTCACTAAACACTCATAAATGATGTATAAATGAAGTCTGAGTGTGGGACTGTGCCCCTGGTCATCTCTACTGCCTCTGACCTGGAGGACTCACTAAACAGAGAACATCCCTGGTCATCTCTACTGCCTCTGGACTCACTAAACAGAGAACATCCCTGGTCATCTCTACTGCCTCTGATCCGGAGGACTCACTAAACACTCATAAATGATGTATAAATGATGTCTGAGTGTGGGACTGTGCCCCCTGGTCATCTCTACTGCCTCTGACCTGGAGGACTCACTAAACACTCATAAATGATGTATAAATGAAGTCTGAGTGTGGGACTGTGCCCCCTGGTCATCTCTACTGCCTCTGATCTGGAGGACCCACTAAGCACTTATAAATTATGTCTGAGTGTTGGACTGTGCCCCCTGGTCATCTCTACTGCCTCTGATCCGGAGGACTCACTAAACACTCATAAATGATGTATAAATGATGTCTGAGTGTTGGACTGTGCCCCCTGGTCATCTCTACTGCCTCTGGACTCACTAAACAGAGAACATCCCTGGTCATCTCTACTGCCTCTGATCCGGAGGACTCACTAAACACTCATAAATGATGTATAAATGATGTCTGAGTGTGGGACTGTGCCCCCTGGTCATCTCTACTGCCTCTGACCTGGAGGACTCACTAAACACTCATAAATGATGTATAAATGAAGTCTGAGTGTGGGACTGTGCCCCCTGGTCATCTCTACTGCCTCTGATCTGGAGGACCCACTAAGCACTTATAAATGATGTCTGAGTGTTGGACTGTGCCCCCTGGTCATCTCTACTGCCTCTGATCCGGAGGACTCACTAAACACTCATAAATGATGTATAAATGATGTCTGAGTGTTGGACTGTGCCCCTGGTCATCTCTACTGCCTCTGATCCGGAGGACTCACTAAACACTCATAAATGATGTATAAATGATGTCTGAGTGTTGGACTGTGCCCCTGGTCATCTCTACTGCCTCTGACCTGGAGGACTCACTAAACACTTATAAATGATGTCTGAGTGTTGGACTGTGCCCCCTGGTCATCTCTACTGCCTCTGATCCGGAGGACTCACTAAACACTCATAAATGATGTATAAATGATGTCTGAGTGTTGGACTGTGCCCCCTGGTCATCTCTACTGCCTCTGATCTGGAGGACCCACTAAGCACTTATAAATGATGTCTGAGTGTTGGACTGTGCCCCCTGGTCATCTCTACTGCCTCTGATCTGGAGGACTCACTAAGCACTTATAAATGATGTCTGAGTGTTGGACTGTGCCCCCTGGTCATCTCTACTGCCTCTGACCCGGAGGACTCACTAAACACTCATAAATTATGTATAAATGATGTCTGAGTGTTGGACTGTGCCCCCTGGTCATCTCTACTGCCTCTGACCTGGAGGACTCACTAAACACTCATAAATGATGTATAAATGATGTCTGAGTGTGGGACTGTGCCCCTGGTCATCTCTACTGCCTCTGATCTGGAGGACCCACTAAGCACTTATAAATGATGTATAAATGATGTCTGAGTGTTGGACTGTGCCCCCTGGTCATCTCTACTGCCTCTGATCTGGAGGACCCACTAAGCACTTATAAATGATGTCTGAGTGTTGGACTGTGCCCCCTGGTCATCTCTACTGCCTCTGACCTGGAGGACTCACTAAACAGAGAACATCCCTGGTCATCTCTACTGCCTCTGGACTCACTAAACAGAGAACATCCCTGGTCATCTCTACTGCCTCTGATCCGGAGGACTCACTAAACACTCATAAATGATGTATAAATGATGTCTGAGTGTGGGACTGTGCCCCCTGGTCATCTCTACTGCCTCTGACCTGGAGGACTCACTAAACACTCATAAATGATGTATAAATGAAGTCTGAGTGTGGGACTGTGCCCCCTGGTCATCTCTACTGCCTCTGATCTGGAGGACCCACTAAGCACTTATAAATGATGTCTGAGTGTTGGACTGTGCCCCCTGGTCATCTCTACTGCCTCTGATCCGGAGGACTCACTAAACACTCATAAATGATGTATAAATGATGTCTGAGTGTTGGACTGTGCCCCCTGGTCATCTCTACTGCCTCTGGACTCACTAAACAGAGAACATCCCTGGTCATCTCTACTGCCTCTGATCCGGAGGACCCACTAAACACTCATAAATTATGTATAAATGATGTCTGAGTGTGGGACTGTGCCCCCTGGTCATCTCTACTGCCTCTGACCTGGAGGACTCACTAAACACTCATAAATGATGTATAAATGATGTCTGAGTGTGGGACTGTGCCCCCTGGTCATCTCTACTGCCTCTGATCTGGAGGACCCACTAAGCACTTATAAATGATGTCTGAGTGTTGGACTGTGCCCCCTGGTCATCTCTACTGCCTCTGATCCGGAGGACTCACTAAACACTTATAAATGATGTCTGAGTGTTGGACTGTGCCCCCTGGCTCTCCCTAAATACATAAAACGGTGCCGTCTGGTTTCCTTCATAAAAGGAATTTGAAATGATGTATACATTTACTTTTGGTACTTAAGTATATTGTATCAATTTCATTTACTTTTGGTACTTAAGTATATTGTATCAATTTCATTTACTTTTGGTACTTAAGTATATTGTATCAATTTCATTTACTTTTGGTACTTAAGTATATTGTATCAATTTCATTTACTTTTGGTACTTAAGTATATTGTATCAATTTCATTTACTTTTGGTACTTAAGTATATTGTATCAATTTCATTTACTTTTGGTACTTAAGTATATTGTATCAATTACATTTACTTTTGGTACTTAAGTATATTGTATCAATTTCATTTACTTTTGGTACTTAAGTATATTGTATCAATTTCATTTACTTTTGGTACTTAAGTATATTTTATCAATTTCATTTACTTTTGGTACTTAAGTATATTGTATCAATTTCATTTACTTTTGGTACTTAAGTATATTGTATCAATTTCATTTACTTTTGGTACTTAAGTATATTGTATCAATTACATTTACTTTTGGTACTTAAGTATATTGTATCAATTTCATTTACTTTTGGTACTTAAGTATATTGTATCAATTACATTTACTTTTGGTACTTAAGTATATTGTATCAATTTCATTTACTTTTGGTACTTAAGTATATTGTATCAATTTCATTTACTTTTGGTACTTAAGTATATTGTATCAATTACATTTACTTTTGGTACTTAAGTATATTGTATCAATTACATTTACTTTTGGTACTTAAGTATATTGTATCAATTTCATTTACTTTTGGTACTTAAGTATATTGTATCAATTTCATTTACTTTTGGTACTTAAGTATATTTTAAAATCAAATAGTTTTAGACTTTTTACTCAAGTAGTATTTTACTGGGTGACTTTCAGTTTTACTTGAGTCCTTTTCTATTAAATTATATGTATCTATTGGGGACTTCTTCCACCACTGAGGACATCAAAGCCGTATGTATTACAATCCTCAATGGCTCATCTTTCAAAATATATGGAGTCCTCTCTTAATTTACAGCATTTCCCCCTCTCTCAGACAACAAACAATTAGAAGACCTTCTTGTGGTGTGAGACGCTCAAGTTGAGTACGGCCAAAAACAAACGATACAGAGCTGTGAAGCCGAAGACCCTGCGCTCTGACGTCATGCTACTATGTACTCAGCTACGGTCCCGTTTCAGAGCTTATTAGTGGCCAAATCTGTGATTTTAAGCGGGCATACGGGTAGGAGTGTAAAGGGCCACACTCCTCAGTGCTTGGCTGATACCCTGTGTTTGTTGTAATAAATACGATGGGGAGACAGAGAACTGGTTTCAAGCGCAGGGGGCAGCAGGAGTTTATTTGTGAAGGACCACAGGAGGAGGCAGGTAGCTGGGTCCAGGAGCAGGCAGAAGGTCATACACAGGAGGAGGCAGGTAGCAGGGTCCAGGGGCAGGTAGAAGGTCATACACAGGAGGAGGTAGGTAGCTGGGTCCAGGGGCAGGCAGAAGGTCATACACAGGAGGAGGCAGGTAGCTGGGTCCAGGGGCAGGTAGAAGGTCATACACAGGAGGAGGTAGGTAGCTGGGTCCAGGGGCAGGTAGCTGGGTCCAGGGGCAGGCAGAAGGTCATACACAGGAGGAGGCAGGTAGCTGGGTCCAGGGGCAGGCAGAAGGTCATACACAGGAGGAGGCAGGTAGCTGGGTCCAGGGGCAGGCAGAAGGTCATACACAGGAGGAGGCAGGTAGCTGGGTCCAGGGGCAGGCAGAAGGTCATACACAGGAGGAGGCAGGTAGCTGGGTCCAGGGGCAGGCAGAAGGTCATACACAGGAGGAGGCAGGTAGCTGGGTCCAGGGGCAGGCAGAAGGTCATACACAGGAGGAGGCAGGTAGCTGGGTCCAGGGGCAGGCAGAAGGTCATACACAGGAGGAGGCAGGTAGCTGGGTCCAGGGGCAGGCAGAAGGTCATACACAGGAGGAGGCAGGTAGCTGGGTCCAGGGGCAGGCAGAAGGTCATACACAGGAGGAGGCAGGTAGCTGGGTCCAGGGGCAGGCAGAAGGTCATACACAGGAGGAGGCAGGTAGCTGGGTCCAGGGGCAGGCAGAAGGTCATACACAGGAGGAGGCAGGTAGCTGGGTCCAGGGGCAGGCAGAAGGTCATACACAGGAGGAGGCAGGTAGCTGGGTCCAGGGGCAGGCAGAAGGTCATACACAGGAGGAGGCAGGTAGCTGGGTCCAGGGGCAGGCAGAAGGTCATACACAGGAGGAGGCAGGTAGCTGGGTCCAGGGGCAGGCAGAAGGTCATACACAGGAGGAGGCAGGTAGCTGGGTCCAGGGGCAGGCAGAAGGTCATACACAGGAGGAGGCAGGTAGCTGGGTCCAGGGGCAGGCAGAAGGTCATACACAGGAGGAGGCAGGTAGCTGGGTCCAGGGGCAGGCAGAAGGTCATACACAGGAGGAGGCAGGTAGCTGGGTCCAGGGGCAGGCAGAAGGTCATACACAGGAGGAGGCAGGTAGCTGGGTCCAGGGGCAGGCAGAAGGTCATACACAGGAGGAGGCAGGTAGCTGGGTCCAGGAGCAGGCAGAAGGTCATACACAGGAGGTCCAACAAGGCAACAGTACAGGCAGGGAAAATGCTGTAACATAGTCCGGGAGATCAGTGTCACGTTCACTGTCTTCAAACTCCCTGTCATAAACGAGCCAAGGCGCACACAAACACTCACAGAAAATAAATAATTACCCACAAACACAGATGGGGAAAAGGGCTGCCTAAGTATGATTCCGAATCAGAGACAACGATAGACAGCTGCCTCTGATTGGGAACCATACCCGGGCCAACAAAGAAACAGACAAACTAGAATGCCCACCCAACCACCCAACACCCTGACCTAACCAAATAGAGAAATAAAAAGGCTCTGTAAGGTCAGGACGTGACAATCAGGCAATAGGTTGATAACAAGAAATCTGATAGGCTAAAGTACAGGCAGGGAATAGGTTGATAACAGGAAATCTGATAGGCTAAAGTACAGGCAGGGAATAGGTTGATAACAGGAAATCTGATAGGCTAAAGTACAGGCAGGGAATCGGTAAAAAGCGTCATTAGTGAGGATGGCCAAAAACGATCATACACAGGAGGACTAATACAGGGAACCCAGCGCTTCAAATAGAAGTGTGTCACAAAACAATCAATACCTCACAGTGACGGGGTGTGAAGAACGGAACTAAATACTGTGTGGTAATGACATACAGGTGTGTGAACAGGTGATCAGAATTCAGGTGATTGGGATCTGGAGAGGTGAGCTGCGTTCAGGGGATATACATGTTTGAGTGTGAGTTGGAAAGTGAGCTGGGTTCAGGGGATATACAAGTTTGAGGGTGAGTTGGAAAGTGAGCTGGGTTCAGGGGATATACAAGTTTGAGTGTGAGTTGGAAAGTGGGCTGGGTTCAGGGGATATACAAGTTTGAGGGTGAGTTGGAAAGTGAGCTGGGTTCAGGGGATATACAAGTTTGAGGGTGAGTTGGAAAGTGGGCTGGGTTCAGGGGATATACAAGTTTGAGTGTGAGTTGGAAAGTGAGCTGGGTTCAGGGGATATACATGTTTGAGTTGGAAGCAGACGTTACATTTGTCTGTCTGACTTAGTGTTGAGATATCTCTGATCAGCAAGGGTAAAGGGTTTTCTGAAAACTGTCCGCTTCTGAGAAGTTTAAAAAGCTAAATGTGTGAATATTAATACCTGAAGTCTCTTGGCATCCTATTTGTTTATCCCTGTGTAACAAGACTGCTCGTTAACAAAGCAGAGAGAGAGACAGGACCACAGTTTTCTCCTGATTTAGACACTTTACCAATGAATAAAAAAACAGAATGAGTCACACACTGTCTTTCTTTCCTCAAGAGCATGAGGTCGGCATCGTGCCTCCTCTAATAAAAAAGAGAGGGCAGGCAGCAAGCATCAGCCAATTTACACCTGAACTCATCTAAATACAGAAGCCAGTATCACGACTGCACAGCCCGCAGTCATAGAGACAGAGAAAGGCTTCCAATGCTGTTGGAACTATAGAAGTAGAATTAGAATCATTCTGATCTATGGTTGGAACACTGGGCCATTATTGTGTTCCGTGTTGTCATGCTAATGATGGTCTTATCTAATGTGAATAGAATTGCTGTGGGTGTTTATTTTCCACCACGAGCTGTTGCATCTGGGGACACTAAGAGAAGCCTGGTCTGTGTCTGTCTGCATCAAAGTCATCGCATCAACAAAAGGGACAAAAGAGTTGAAATTGACGAGAATAACTGAAGTGATGATTAGCATATCGTCGTTGTGTTCTAGAACAAAGAGAGTTTTGAAGTATGGAACACTGTTTCACTGGGATGTTTTGTATATTGATGATGCCTGGATATGATCATGTATTTATTTTGAATTAGTTATATGGGTTGTTTTTCTGAGACAGTAATATATATATATATATATATATATGTGATGGTAAAGCTAGGCAGCTAGCAGTGATGTCATCGTCATCCATTCTCCACACAGTGCCTTTAAAAAAAATGGACTGCTGAATTGATTCCTGTTTTGTCGAAAGAACTGCAAATCATTTGACATACATTAGGGGGTCCACTCTGACTAGGTGATTGTTCCACACAAGGAAAGCAAAGGCAATAGTCCAAACTATTCACCATGAATATATCTTATTAACTGCAATTTAAAAACTCCTTGCTGGGACGATGACAGAGTTTTGTTCCCTCTGTGATTAGAAATGAAGCAGCAATTAGCTGGCGGTTCTGCAAGTCTGGAAGAGCGAAGAAGACAGAGATGCTTCTAAATATGTTCTGGACACAAAGAGGGAGGATGGACTATGATAATTTCCAAATGAATATAGCCCATGATTGAAACGACTGTCACAACAGGAAATGCAAAATGTGACAGAAATGATTGGCTGAGACTGTGCCATATCTCTTCCTCTCTCTCTCTCTTCTTCTCTTCTCGCTATACTTGAGTGTCAGGGAGTTATTTAGCCTTGGACAGCAGAAACACTTGAGAATAAGTGGACTGGAAAATATGCATAGCGGCATAACACACTACGGCTACGTCCCAAATGGCACCCTATTCCCTATATAGTACACTACTTTAGACCAGGGCCCTATTCCCTATATAGTGCACTACTTTAGACCAGAGCCCTATTCCCTATATAGTGCACTACTTTAGACCAGAGCCCTATTCCCTATATAGTGCACTACATTAGACCAGAGCCCTATTCCCTATATAGTGCACTATTTTAGACCAGAGCCCTATTCCCTATATAGTGCACTACTTTAGACCAGAGCCCTATTCCCTATATTGTGCACTACTTTAGACCAGAGCCCTATTCCCTATATAGTGCACTACTTTAGACCAGAGCCCTATTCCCTATATAGTGCACTACTTTAGACCAGAACCCTATTCCCTATATAGTGCACTACTTTAGACCAGAGCCCTATTTCCTATATAGTGCACTACATTAGACCAGGGCCCTATTCCCTATATAGTGCACTACTTTAGACCAGAGCCCTATTCCCTATGTCGTGCACTACTTTAGACCAGGGCCCTATTCCCTATGTCGTGCACTACTTTAGACCAGAGCCCTATTCCCTATGTCATGCACTAGCCCTAGGGGGCTTTGGTCAAAAGAAATGCACTACACTGAGTTTACAAAACATTAAGAACACCTGCCCTTTCCATGACAGACTGACCAGGTGAATCCAGGTGAAAGATATGATCCCTTATTGATGTCACCTGTTAAATCCACATCAATTAGCGTAGATGAAGGGGAGGAGCCAGGTGAAAGATATGATCCCTTATTGATGTCACCTGTTAAATCCACTTCAATTAGCGTAGATGAAGGGGAGGAGACCTGGTTAAAGAAGGGTTTATAAGCCTTGAGACATGGATTGTTTCTGTGGACAATTCAGAGGGTGAATGGTTAAGACACAAGCTTTAAGTGGGGTATGGTAGTAGGTGCCAGGCGTTCCTGGTTTGTGTTAAGAACGGCAAACACTCCTAGGTTTTTCACACTTAACAGTTTCAGTGTGTATCACGAACGGCCCACCGCCCAAAGGACATTCCAGCCAATTTGACACAACTGTGGGAAGCATTGGAGTCGACATGGGCCAGCATCCCTGTGGAACGCTTTCGAACACCTTGCAGAGTCCCACGCCACGACGAACTGAATGCTGTTCTGAGGGGCAAAAGGAAGTATACTCAATATCAATATCAGGAAGGTGTTCCTAATGTTTTGTTCACTCTGTGTATGTAGGGGAAGAGGGAGGCATTTAGAACACATCCTTAAGCTATTAATAGACAGGGGGTGTCTTCCATAGATACTGTTAACATTCCATATGTTGTGGTTGCCTTGGCAACGTCTCAGTTATTAAGCAGTAGGTTGACAGATAATGTTTAGAATCTCTATTGTAATAGTAATCTAAATTCCATTGGTGAAAGAAATATCACAATGGTAGTTTGTAATAAGGGGGGGGGGTAATTGATTTTCATCCCATAATATACAGTCGCAAATTCAATATCACATTTAATAACATTTACGCTAAACGGCATTCAATTGTTTGTTTTTTCGATACACTGAGAACTCCATTACTGTTCAACACTGTTCTTTGTCATGCTAATGCTCCTGTAATCAAACAAACGTGAGTAATGTTTCATTAACCAGGTTAGACTTAACGTATCTCTAATCCAATCACAAACACAGCTCGGTCGGGGAGAGCGAATAGGAGCGTGAAGTGTATGATTTGCATAATTGTTCATCATTAATGTTTGCATTAATTGCATGGGTGTCATTGGCCTTTCTTGTGAATGGGGCTTTACTAGAATATCTCTACATTTGCATTACATTCCAGCACGAAGTGAAGATCACATGTCTGTCAGCCATTTAGCTGGGGTTACGGCTGAGTATGGGTTATGTACATACCAACATTAGTTAGCTGGGGTTACGGCTGAGTATGGGTTATGTACATATCAACATCAGTCAGCTAGCTAGCTGGGGTTACGGCTGAGTATGGGTTCTGTACATATCAACATCAGTCAGCTAGTTAGCTGGGGTTACGGCTGAGTATGGGTTATGTACATACCAACATCAGTCAGCTAGCTAGCTGGGGTTACGGCTGAGTATGGGTTATGTACATATCAACATCAGTCAGCTAGCTAGCTGGGGTTACGGCTGAGTATGGGTTATGTACATACCAACATCAGTCAGCTAGCTAGCTGGGGTTACGGCTGAGTATGGGTTATGTACATACCAACATCAGTCAGCTAGTTAGCTGGGGTTACGGCTGAGTATGGGTTATGTACATACCAACATCAGTCAGCTAGCTAGCTGGGGTTATGCCTGTACACAATATAGAACACTTGTTTGAGGGTTTGCTCTCAAGCTGGAATGAATGAATAGTGTCCGTTGCGTGAGAGAAAAAATATGTGTGGAATTATGTAGGAACTAGCAGTCAAACCATAGAAAGAAAAAAAACTATGTACCAACGTACCAATATCCCATAATAACACACAACTTAGAAGGCATGGCCAATATCCCATACTAACACACAACTTAGAAGGCATGGCCAATATCCCATAATAACACAACTTAGAAGGCATGGCCAATATCCCATACTAACACACAACTTAGAAGGCATGGCCAATATCCCATACTAACACACAACTTAGAAGGCATGGCCAATATCCCATAATAACACACAACTTAGAAGGCATGGCCAATATCCCATACTAACACACAACTTAGAAGGCATGGCCAATATCCCATACTAACACACAACTTAGAAGGCATGGCCAATATCCCATACTAACACACAACTTAGAAGGCATGGCCAATATCCCATACTAACACACAACTTAGAAGGCATGGCCAATATCCCATACTAACACACAACTTAGAAGGCATGGCCAATATCCCATACTAACACACAACTTAGAAGGCATGGCCAATATCCCATACTAACACACAACTTAGAAGGCATGGCCAATATCCCATAATAACACACAACTTAGAAGGCATGGCCAATATCCCATACTAACACACAACTTAGAAGGCATGGCCAATATCCCATAATAACACACAACTTAGAAGGCATGGCCAATATCCCATACTAACACACAACTTAGAAGGCATGGCCAATATCCCATACTAACACACAACTTAGAAGGCATGGCCAATATCCCATACTAACACACAACTTAGAAGGCATGGCCAATATCCCATACTAACACACAACTTAGAAGGCATGGCCAATATCCCATACTAACACACAACTTAGAAGGCATGGCCAATATCCCATACTAACACACAACTTAGAAGGCATGGCCAATATCCCATACTAACACACAACTTAGAAGGCATGGCCAATATCCCATACTAACACACAACTTAGAAGGCATGGCCAATATCCCATACTAACACACAACTTAGAAGGCATGGCCAATATCCAATACATTGCTTCATAGTAAGTGCTATGCTAATGGGGATATTTGAAGAGATATTGGAATAGAGGAATGGCTTGTAGCCCTTTTAGTGTAATGTAGTGGTCACTCTCATTGATAGATAGCATTGGTGTCACATTAACACAGGAGATACAGCAGTCCAGTCCACTGTGATATTGGTACTGTGTGATGGTACAGTCCAGTGTGATATTGGTACTGTGTGATGGTACAGTCCAGTGTGATATTGGTACTGTGTGATGGTACAGTCCAGTGTGATATTGGTACTGTGTGATGGTACAGTCCAGTGTGATATTGGTACTGTGTGATGGTACAGTCCAGTCCAGTGTGATATTGGTACTGTGTGATGGTACAGTCCAGTCCACTGTGATATTGGTACTGTGTGATGGTACAGTCCAGTCCAGTGTGATATTGGTACTGTGTGATGGTACAGTCCAGTCCAGTGTGATATTGGTACTGTGTGATGGTACAGTCCAGTCCAGTGTGATATTGGTACTGTGTGATGGAACAGTTCAGTCCACTGTGACATTGGTACTGTGTGATGGTACAGTCCAGTCCAGTGTGATATTGGTACTGTGTGATGGTACAGTCCAGTCCAGTGTGATATTGGTACTGTGTGATGGTACAGTCCAGTCCAGTGTGATATTGGTACTGTGTGATGTTACAGTCCAGTCCAGTGTGATATTGGTACTGTGTGATGTTACAGTCCAGTCCACTGTGATATTGGTACTGTGTGATGGTACAGTCCAGTCCAGTGTGATATTGGTACTGTGTGATGGTACAGTCCAGTCCAGTGTGATATTGGTACTGTGTGATGGTACAGTCCAGTCCAGTGTGATATTGGTACTGTGTGATGGAACAGTCCAGTCCACTGTGATATTGGTACTGTGTGATGGTACAGTCCAGTCCAGTGTGATATTGGTACTGTGTGATGGTACAGTCCAGTCCAGTGTGATATTGGTACTGTGTGATGTTACAGTCCAGTCCACTGTGATATTGGTACTGTGTGATGGTACAGTCCAGTCCAGTGTGATATTGGTACTGTGTGATGGTACAGTCCAGTCCAGTGTGATATTGGTACTGTGTGATGGTACAGTCCAGTGTGATATTGGTACTGTGTGATGGTACAGTCCAGTCCAGTGTGATATTGGTACTGTGTGATGGTACAGTCCAGTCCACTGTGATATTGGTACTGTGTGATGGTACAGTCCAGTCCAGTGTGATATTGGTACTGTGTGATGGTACAGTCCAGTCCAGTGTGATATTGGTACTGTGTGATGGTACAGTCCAGTCCAGTGTGATATTGGTCCTGTTTGATGGTACAATCCAGTCCAGTGTGATATTGGTACTGTGTGATGGTACAGTCCAGTCCAGTATGATATTGGTACTGTGTGATGGTACAGTCCAGTCCAGTGTGATATTGGTCCTGTTTGATGGTACAGTCCAGTCCAGTATGATATTGGTCCTGTTTGATGGTACAGTCCAGTCCAGTATGATATTGGTACTGTTTGATGGTACAGTCCGGTCCTGTTTGATGGTACAGTCCGGTCGTGTTTGATGGTACAGTCCAGTCCAGTGTGATATTGGTCCTGTTTGATGGTACAGTCCGGTCCTGTTTGATGGTACAGTCCGGTCCTGTTTGATGGTACAGTCCGGTCCTGTTTGATGGTACAGTCCGGTCCTGTTTGATGGTACAGTCCAGTCCAGTGTGATATTGGTCCTGTTTGATGGTACAGTCCGGTCCTGTTTGATGGTACAGTCCAGTCCAGTGTGATATTGGTCCTGTTTGATGGTACAGTCCGGTCCTGTTTGATGGTACAGTCCAGTCCAGTGTGATATTGGTCCTGTTTGATGGTACAGTCCGGTCCTGTTTGATGGTACAGTCCAGTCCAGTGTGATATTGGTCCTGTTTGATGGTACAGTCCGGTCCTGTTTGATGGTACAGTCCAGTCCAGTGTGATATTGGTCCTGTTTGATGGTACAGTCCGGTCCTGTTTGATGGTACAGTCCAGTCCAGTGTGATATTGGTCCTGTTTGATGGTACAGTCCGGTCCTGTTTGATGGTACAGTCCAGTCCAGTGTGATATTGGTCCTGTTTGATGGTACAGTCCGGTCCTGTTTGATGGTACAGTCCAGTCCAGTGTGATATTGGTCCTGTTTGATGGTACAGTCCGGTCCTGTTTGATGGTACAGTCCAGTCCAGTGTGATATTGGTCCTGTTTGATGGTACAGTCCGGTCCTGTTTGATGGTACAGTCCAGTCCAGTGTGATATTGGTCCTGTTTGATGGTACAGTCCGGTCCTGTGTGATGGTACAGTCCAGTCCAGCACGTTGCACTGTGTGCCTAGTGTCCTAGCAGTCAGGCTTTGAGATATGCGTCTTCAATGAGTCCCCCACAGGGAACGGCACAACTTTCAATTCAAATACTGCCATCGCTACTGAGATGAAATCAGTGTAAATTACTACCCCAACGCAAGATTTATGTGGCCTGTCACTGTTCAGTTTTTACCTAGAGATAAATTGGAAATGCATGGAAACAAACTATTTTTCTACATTAGCAGAAATACATCTCCGTCTGGGAACTGGAAGTGACTTTTAACAAACAACATTTTGTTCCGCCCCACCAAACTCTTTATGACGGATTATTTTATTGGAACGAACTCATCGGCCCCTAAACGATGACGAATAAAGAATAACAATGGGTTTAGATTTAGATTGTTCCAACTGTCAGAGTCATTATAATAAACTGTTCCTCGTCTTGGTTCCAACTGACAGAGTCATTATAATAAACTGTTCCTCATCTTTGTTCCAACTGACAGAGTCATTATAATAAACTATTCCTTGTCTTTGTTCCAACTGACAGAGTCGTTATAATAAACTGTTCCTCGTCTTTGTTCCAACTGACAGAGTCGTTATAATAAGCTGTTCCTCATCTTTGTTCCAACTGACAGAGTCGTTATAATAAGCTGTTCCTCATCTTTGTTCCAACTGACAGAGTCATTATAATAAACTATTCCTTGTCTTTGTTCCAACTGACAGAGTCGTTATAATAAGCTGTTCCTCATCTTTGTTCCAACTGACAGAGTCGTTATAATAAGCTGTTCCTCATCTTTGTTCCAACTGACAGTCATTATAATAAACTATTCTAATCCTCAGATAAGATCAGAAGTAAAGTCATTTAGGGTGGTTAAATTAGTCACAGTGTAATTACAAGGTATTGTAATCTTTCACTATCTTTAAAACACAATAAAGATCTTACCATGTTCCATTTGGGGAAGAGGAAGTCGGTTCCAACGTACTCAAAGAAGTGGGCGAAGCCTTCCTTCAGCCAGACATCCTCCCACCACACGGGGGTTACCAGGTCACCAAACCACTGCAGCAAGAAAAGAAGAAGACAACTGAGTTCCACTGAGCTTAGTCTCTGGTGTGACTGTCAACACCACCAACAGCTGAGTTCCACTGAGCTTAGTCTCTGGTGTGACTGTCAACACCACCAACAGCTGAGTTCCACTGAGCTTAGTCTCTGGTGTGACTGTCAACACCACCAACAGCTGAGTTCCACTGAGCTTAGTCTCTGGTGTGACTGTCAACACCACCAACAGCTGAGTTCCACTGAGCTTAGTCTCTGGTGTGACTGTCAACACCACCAACAGCTGAGTTCCACTGAGCTTAGTCTCTGGTGTGACTGTCAACACCACCAACAGCTGAGTTCCACTGAGCTTAGTCTCTGGTGTGACTGTCAACACCACCAACAGCTGAGTTCCAGTATTTATACACTATCGTTCAAAAGTTTGGAGTATCCAGATGTAGTCTTTGGTCAAAAGCATTGACTATACAGGAAATAGGTTGTAATTTGGGATGTATTCTTTGGTCAAAAGCATTGACTATACAGGAAATAGGTTGTAATTTGGGATGTATTCTTTGGTCAAAAGCATTGACTATACAGGAAATAGGTTGTAATTTGGGATGTATTCTTTGGTCAAAAGCATTGACTATACAGGAAATAGGTTGTAATTTGGGATGTACTCTTTGGTCAAAAGCATTGACTATACAGGAAATAGGTTGTAATTTGGGATGTATTCTTTGGTCAAAAGCATTGACTATACAGGAAATAGGTTGTAATTTGGGATGTATTCTTTGGTCAAAAGTATTGACTATACAGGAAATAGGTTGTAATTTGGGATGTATTCTTTGGTCAAAAGCATTGACTATACAGGAAATAGGTTGTAATTTGGGATGTACTCTTTGGTCAAAAGCATTGACTATACAGGAAATAGGTTGTAATTTGGGATGTATTCTTTGGTCAAAAGCATTGACTATACAGGAAATAGGTTGTAATTTGGGATGTATTCTTTGGTCAAAAGTATTGACTATACAGGAAATAGGTTGTAATTTGGGATGTATTCTTTGGTCAAAAGCATTGACTATACAGGAAATAGGTTGTAATTTGGGATGTATTCTTTGGTCAAAAGCATTGACTATACAGGAAATAGGTTGTAATTTGGGATGTATTCTTTGGTCAAAAGCATTGACTATACAGGAAATAGGTTGTAATTTGGGATGTACTCTTTGGTCAAAAGCATTGACTATACAGGAAATAGGTTGTAATTTGGGATGTACTCTTTGGTCAAAAGCATTGACTATACAGGAAATAGGACATCATTTGGGATTATTTCGTGGTGCCCCGACTCTCTAGTTAATTACATTTACATGATTAGCTCAATCAGGTAATATTAATTACAGAGAAAGGATGTTATAGAATAGCATGTCATATCACTTAATCCGGCATAGCCAAAGACATGACACCACCCTGTCACCACCATGTCAAAGTCACCCCGCTGTCATCACCCTGTCACTGTCACCACCCTGTCAACACCTTGTCACCACCCTGTCACCACCCTGTCACTGTCACCACCCTGTCACTGTCACCACCCTGTCACCACCCTGTCACCACACTGTTACTGTCACCACCCTGTCACCACCCTGTCACTGTCACCCCGCTGTCATCACCCTGTCACTGTCACCACCCTGTCAACACCCTGTCACCACCCTGTCACCACACTGTCACCACCCTGTCACTGTCACCACCCTGTCACCACACTGTTACTGTCACCACCCTGTCAACACCCTGTCAAAACCCTGTCACCACCCTGTCAACACCCTTTCACCACCCTGTCAACACCCTTTCACCACCCTGTCAACACCCTATCACCACCCTGTCACCACCCTGTCACTGTCACCACCCTGTCACCACACTGTCACCACCCTGTCACCACCCTGTTACTGTCACCACCCTGTCACTATCACCACCCTGTCACCACACTGTCACCACCCTGTCACCACCCTGTCACTGTCACCACCCTGTCACCACCCTGTCACCACCATGCCACCACCCTGCACCACCCTGTCACCACCCTGTCACCACCTAGGCACCACCCTGTCACTGTCAACACCCTATCACCATCCAGTCACCACCCTGTCACCACCCGGTCACTGTCACCACCCTGTCACTGTCACCACCCTGTCACCACTCTGTCACCACCCTGTCACTGTCACCACCCTGTCACCACCCTGTCACCACCCTGTCACCACCTAGGCACCACCCTGTCACTGTCACCACCCTGTCAACACCCTATCACCATCCAGTCACCACCCTGTCACCACCCTGTCACTGTCACCACCCTGTCACCACCCTGTCACCACCCTGTTACTGTCACCACCCTGTCACCACCCTGTCACCACACTGTCACCACCCTGTCACTGTCACCAACCTGTCACCACCCTGTCACCACACTGTCACCACCCTGTTACTGTCACAACCCTGTCAACATCCTGTCACCACCATGCCACCACCCTGTCACCACCCTGTCACCACCTAGGCACCACCCTGTCACTGTCACCACCCTGTCAACACCCTATCACCACCCTGTCAACACCCTGTGACCACCCTGTCACTGTCAACACCCTGTCACCACCATGTTACCACCATGTTACCACCCTGTCACCACCCTGTCACCACACTGTCACTGTCACAACCCTGTCACCACCCTGTCACTGTCACCACCCTGTCACCACCCTGTCACTGTCACCACCCTGTCACTGTCACTGTCAACAGCCTGTCACCACCCTGTCACTGTCAACACCCTGTCACCACCATGTCACTGTCACCACCATGTTAACACCCTTTCACCACCCTTTCACCACCCTGTCACCACACTGTCACTGTCACCACCCTGTCACCACCCTGTCACTGTCACCACCCTGTCACTGTCACTGTCAACAGCCTGTCACCACCCTGTCACTGGCAACACCCTGTCATCACCCTGTCACCACCCTGTCACTGTCACCACCCTGTCAATACCCTGTCACCACCCTGTCACCACTTTGGCACCACCCTGTCACTGTCAACACCCTGTCACCACCATGCCACCACCCTGCACCACCCTGTCACCACCCTGTCACCACCTAGGCACCACCCTGTCACTGTCACCACCCTGTCAACACCCTGTCACCACCCTGTCACTGTCACCACCCTGTCACCATACTGTCACCACTCTGTCACCACCCTGTCACTGTCACCACACTGTCACCACACTGTCACCACCCTGTCACCACCCTGTTACTGTCACCACCCTTTCACCACCCTGTAACTGTCACCACCCTGTCACCACACTGTCACCAACCTGTCACCACCCTGTCACTGTCACCAACCTGTCACCACCCTGTCACTACACTGTCACCACCCTGGCACCACCCTGTCACTGTCACAACCCTGTCAACATCCTGTCACCACCATGCCACCACCCTGCACCACCCTGTCACCACCCTGTCACCACCTAGGCACCACCCTGTCACTGTCACCACCCTGTCAACACCCTATCACCACCCTGTCAACACCCTGTGACCACCCTGACACTGTCAACACCCTGTCACCACCATGTCACCACCCTGTCACCACCCTGTCACTGTCACAACCCTGTCACCACCCTGTCACTGTCACCACCCTGTCACCACCCTGTCACTGTCACTGTCAACAGCCTGTCACCACCCTGTCACTGTCAACAGCCTGTCACCACCCTGTCACCACCCTGTCACTGTCACCACCCTGTCAATATCCTGTCACCACCCTGTCACCACCCTGTCACTGTCACCACCCTGTCATCACCACTGTCACCACCCTGTCATCACCCTGTCACTGTCAACACCCAATCACCACCCTGTCAATACCCTATCACCACCTTGTCACCACCCTGTCAACACCCTGTCACCACCCTATCACCACCCTGTCAACACCCTGTCACCACCTTGTCACTGTCACCACCCTGTCAACACCCTGTCACCACCCTATCACCACCCTGTCAACACCCTGTCACCACCCTGTCACTGTCACCACCCTGTCACCATCCTGTCAACACCCTATAACCACCCTGTCACCACCCTGTCACCACCCTGTCACCACCCTGTCACCACCCTGTCACCACACTGTCACCACCCTGGCACCACCCTGTTCACTGTCACAACCCTGTCAACACCCTGTCACCACCATGCCACCACCCTGCACCACCCTGTCACCACCCTGTTACCACCTAGGCACCACCCTGTCAACACCCTATCACCACCCTGTCAACACCCTGTGACCACCCTGACACTGTCACCACCCTGTCACCACCATGTTACCACCCTGTCACCACCCTGTCACCACACTGTCACTGTCACAACCCTGTCACCACCCTGTCACTGTCACCACCCTGTCACCACCCTGTCACTGTCACCACCCTGTCACTGTCACTGTCAACAGCCTGTCACCACCCTGACACTGTCAACACCCTGTCATCACCCTGTCACCACCCTGTCACTGTCACCACCCTGTCAATACCCTGTCACCACCCTGTCACTGTCACCACCCTGTCATCACCACTGTCACCACCCTGTCATCACCCTGTAACTGTCAACACCCATCACCACCCTGTCAATACCCTATCACCACCTTGTCACCACCTTGTCAACACCCTGTCACCACCCTATCACCACCCTGTCAACACCCTGTCACCACCCTGTCACTGTCACCACCCTGTCACCATCCTGTCAACACCCTATAACCACCCTGTCAACACCCTGTCACCACCCTGTCACCAACCTGTCAACACCCAGTCACCACCCAGTCACCACCCAGTCACCACCCAGTCACCACCCTGTCACCACCCTGTCACCAGCCTGTCACCACCCTGTCAACACCCTGTCACCACCCTGTCACTGTCACCACCCTGTCATCACCCTGTCACCACCCTGTCAACACCTAGTCACCACCCTGTCACCATGCTGTCACCACCCTGTCACCACCCTGTCACCACCCTGTCATCACCCTGTCACTGTCATCACCACTGTCACCACCCTGTCATCACCCTGTCACTGTCACCACCCTGTCATCACCCTGTCATCATCCTGTCATCACCCTGTCACTGTCACCACCCTGCCACCACCCTGTCATCACCCTGTCACCACCCTGTCACTGTCACCACCCTGTCAACACCCTGTCAACACCCTGTTATCACCACTGTCACCACTCTGTCACCGCCTTATCACCACCCTGTTATCACCACTGTCACCACCCACCCTGTCACCACCCTGTCACCACCATGTTACCACCCTGTCACCCCCCTGTCACTACCCTGTCACTGTCACCACCCTGTCACCACCCTGTCACTGTCACCACCCTGTCATCACCACTGTTACCACCCTGTCATCACCCTGTCACCACCCTGTCACCACCCTGTCACTGTCACCACCCTGTCATCACCACTGTCACCACCCTGTCACTGTCACCACCCTGTCATCACCACTGTCACCACCCTGTCATCACCCTGTCATCATCCTGTCATCATCCTGTCATCACCCTGTCACTGTTACCACCCTGTAACCACCCTGTCATCACCACTGTCACCACCATGTCAACACCCTGTCACCACCTGTCACTGTCACCACCCTGTCACCACCCTGTCACCACCCTGTCACCACCCTGTCACCACCCTGTCATCACCCTGTCACCACCCTGTTACTGTCAACACCCTATCACCACCCTGTCACCACCCTGTCACCATCCTTTCACTTTCACCACCCTGTAACCACCCTGTCATCACCACTGTCACCACCATGTCAACACCCTGTCATCACCCTGTCACCACCTGTCACTGTCACCATCCTGTCATCACCACTGTCACCACCCTGTCAACACCCTGTCATCACCCTGTCACCACCCTGTCACTGTCAACACCCTATCACCACCCTGTCACCACCCTGTCACCATCCTTTCACTTTCACCACCCTGTCATCACCACTGTCACCACCCAGTCACCCAGAGTACCAGAGAACTAAAGAGGTGGATTGTCTTATCCACCCTGACACCACCCAGTCACCCAGAGAACCAGAGAACTAAAGAGGTGGACTGTCTTATCCACCCTGTCATGACCCAGTCACCCAGAGTACCAGAGAACTAAAGTGGTGGACTGTCTTATCCACCCTGGCACGACCCAGTCAACCAGAGAAGTAAAGAGGTGGACTGTCTTATCTACCCTGTCACGACTCAGTCACCCAGAGAACCAGAGAACTAAAGTGGTGGACTGTCTTATCCACCCTGTCACGACCCAGTCAACCAGAGAAGTAAAGAGGTGGACTGTCTTATCTACCCTGTCACGACCCAGTCACCCAGAGTACCAGAGAACTAAAGAGGTGGACTGTCTTATCCACCCTGTCACGAACCAGTCACCCAGAGAACCAGAGAACTAAAGAGGTGGACTGTCTTATCCACCCTGTCATGACCCAGTCACCCAGAGAACCAGAGAACTAAAGAGGTGGACTGTCTTATCCACCCTGTCACGACCCTGTCACCACCCTGTCACCATCCTGTCACTGTCACCACCCTGTCATCACCACTGTCACCACCCTGTCATCACCCTGTCACTGTCACCACCCCATCATCACCCTGTCACTGTCACCACCCCATCATCACCCTGTCATCACCCTGTCACTGTTACCACCCTGTCACCACCCTGTCATCACCACTGTCACCACCCTGTCAACACCCTGTCATCAACCTGTCACCACCCTGTTACTGTCACCATCCTGTCATCACCACTGTCACCACCCTGCCACCACCCTGTCAACACCCTGTCACCATCCTTTCACTTTCACCACCCTGTCATCACCACTGCCACCACCCAGTCACCCAGAGTACCAGAGAACTAAAGAGGTGGACTGTCTTATCCACCCTGACACCACCCAGTCACCCAGAGAACTAAAGAGGTGGATTGTCTTATCCACCCTGACACCACACAGTCACCCAGAGAACCAGAGAACTAAAGAGGTGGACTGTCTTATCCACCCTGTCACGACCCAGTCACCCAGAGAACCAGAGAACTAAAGAGGTGGACTGTCTTATCCACCCTGTCACGACCCAGTCACCCAGAGAACCAGAGAACTAAAGAGGTGGACTGTCTTATCCACCCTGTCACGACCCAGTCACCCAGAGAACCAGAGAACTAAAGAGGTGGACTGTCTTATCCACCCTGTCACGACCCAGTCACCCAGAGAACCAGAGAACTAAAGAGGTGGACTGTCTTATCCACCCTGTCACGACCCAGTCACCCAGAGAACCAGAGAACTAAAGAGGTGGACTGTCTTATCCACCCTGTCACGACCCAGTCACCCAGAGAACTACAGAGGTGGACTGTTTTATCCACCCTGTCACGACCCAGTCACCCAGAGAACCGGAGCACTAAAGAGGTGGACTGTCTTATCCACCCTGTCACGACCCAGTCACCCAGAGAACCAGAGAACTAAAGAGGTGGACTGTCTTATCCACCCTGTCACGACCCAGTCACCCAGAGAACCAGAGAACTAAAGAGGTGGACTGTCTTATCCACCCTGTCACGACCCAGTCACCCAGAGAACCAGAGAACTAAAGAGGTGGACTGTCTTATCCACCCTGTCACGACCCAGTCACCCAGAGAACCAGAGAACTAAAGAGGTGGACTGTCTTATCCACCCTGTCACGACCCAGTCACCCAGAGAACCAGAGAACTACAGAGGTGGACTGTCTTATCCACCCTGTCACGACCCAGTCACCCAGAGAACCGGAGCACTAAAGAGGTGGACTGTCTTATCCACCCTGTCACGACCCAGTCACCCAGAGAACCGCAGCACTAAAGAGGTGGACTGTCTTATCCACCCTGTCACGACCCAGTCACCCAGAGAACCAGAGAACTAAAGAGGTGGACTGTCTTATCCACCCTGTCACGACCCAGTCACCCAGAGAACCGGAGCACTAAAGAGGTGGACTGTCTTATCCACCCTGTCACGACCCAGTCACCCAGAGAACCAGAGAACTAAAGAGGTGGACTGTCTTATCCACCCTGTCACGACCCAGTCACCCAGAGAACCGGAGCACTAAAGAGGTGGACTGTCTTATCCACCCTGTCATGACCCAGTCACCCAGAGAACCAGAGAACTACAGAGGTGGACTGTCTTATCCACCCTGTCACGACCCAGTCACCCAGAGAACCGGAGCACTAAAGAGGTGGACTGTCTTATCCACCCTGTCACGACCCAGTCACCCAGAGAACCGGAGCACTAAAGAGGTGGACTGTCTTATCCACCCTGTCACAACCCAGTCACCCAGAGAACCAGAGAACTAAAGAGGTGGACTGTCTTATCCACCCTGTCACGACCCAGTCACCCAGAGAACTACAGAGGTGGACTGTTTTATCCACCCTGTCACGACCCAGTCACCCAGAGAACCGGAGCACTAAAGAGGTGGACTGTCTTATCCACCCTGTCACGACCCAGTCACCCAGAGAACCAGAGAACTAAAGAGGTGGACTGTCTTATCCACCCTGTCACGACCCAGTCACCCAGAGAACCAGAGAACTAAAGAGGTGGACTGTCTTATCCACCCTGTCACGACCCAGTCACCCAGAGAACCAGAGAACTAAAGAGGTGGACTGTCTTATCCACCCTGTCACGACCCAGTCACCCAGAGAACCAGAGAACTACAGAGGTGGACTGTCTTATCCACCCTGTCACGACCCAGTCACCCAGAGAACCGGAGCACTAAAGAGGTGGACTGTCTTATCCACCCTGTCACGACCCAGTCACCCAGAGAACCGCAGCACTAAAGAGGTGGACTGTCTTATCCACCCTGTCACGACCCAGTCACCCAGAGAACCAGAGAACTAAAGAGGTGGACTGTCTTATCCACCCTGTCACGACCCAGTCACCCAGAGAACCGGAGCACTAAAGAGGTGGACTGTCTTATCCACCCTGTCACGACCCAGTCACCCAGAGAACCAGAGAACTAAAGAGGTGGACTGTCTTATCCACCCTGTCACGACCCAGTCACCCAGAGAACCGGAGCACTAAAGAGGTGGACTGTCTTATCCACCCTGTCACGACCCAGTCACCCAGAGAACCAGAGAACTACAGAGGTGGACTGTCTTATCCACCCTGTCACGACCCAGTCACCCAGAGAACCGGAGCACTAAAGAGGTGGACTGTCTTATCCACCCTGTTACGACCCAGTCACCCAGAGAACCGGAGCACTAAAGAGGTGGACTGTCTTATCCACCCTGTCACGACCCAGTCACCCAGAGAACCAGAGAACTACAGAGGTGGACTGTCTTATCCACCCTGTCACGATCCAGTCACCCAGAGAACCAGAGCACTCAAGAGGTGGACTGTCTTATCCACCCTGTCACGACCCAGTCACCCAGAGAACCGGAGCACTAAAGAGGTGGACTGTCTTATCCACCCTGTCACGACCCAGTCACCCAGAGAACCAGAGCACTAAAGAGGTGGACTGTCTTATCCACCCTGTCACGACCCAGTCACCCAGAGAACCAGAGCACTCAAGAGGTGGACTGTCTTATCCACCCTGTCACGACCCAGTCACCCAGAGAACCGGAGCACTAAAGAGGTGGACTGTCTTATCCACCCTGTCACGACCCAGTCACCCAGAGAACCAGAGAACTAAAGAGGTGGACTGTCTTATCCACCCTGTCACGACCCAGTCACCCAGAGAACCAGAGCACTACAGAGGTGGACTGTCTTATCCACCCTGTCACGACCCAGTCACCCAGAGAACCAGAGCACTCAAGAGACTCATGTATTATTTAGCCTTGGCAGCTAAAGCCAGATCAAACTACATTACAGAGCAGGGTAGGGCAGGCAAACACAATGCTGAACTCTGCTTCTCTGGGATGGCTTTAAAACAAAGCCCTTCTGAAACAGACAAGTCTCTCCCTCTGACTCTCTCTCTGACTCGATCTCTCTCTCTCTCTCTCTCATTCCTTTTGGGGGCTCAAGTGATGCTTTCAGCTTTCATCAAATCTCCTTTGCTGTCGGACGACCAAGTCTTTGACAACATTTGTTATGTCATTACTATGACAGCCTTATGTAGGGCTTATGAAGGCTCTATGTAGGCCTTATAGCAGGGTTCAAGTACAGTGTAACATCTGTGACGTCTGAACTGGCTGATGGGTGGTTGGGTGGGTGGGTGGGTGGGTGGGTGGGGTGGGTGGGTGGGTGGGTGGTTGGGTGGGCGGGTAGGTGGTTGGGTGGGTGGGTGGGTTGGGTGGGTGGGTGGGTGAGTGGGTGTTTGGGTGGAAATCTAGGTCACTTTATACTCTACGCTCCAGATCACATCGTCCACCCCCTCCCCTCGTCACCCTCCACATAGGTACAAAGAGAAGATCATCCCGTTTGATCAGGCCTCCATTACCATTTCCTGCAGTATAGCGTGCCACAGATCTGCCAGCCAGCTGTTAAATATTTATAGAGTAAGATAAGCAAACGTGGAGGACTGTTCTCTCTACTGTAGTGTCCTCTTCTTGATCCATTGGAGCTGTGTCTTGATGCCTGCACTTAAAATAACGTAACAATGGTAATTAGACTCAATTGAGTGAGATGTAGAGGGGCTTCAAAGACCAGGAAAACACACAGCACTTTTATTGTGCTTTTGTGACTAATTTAGCACCAAAATGGAACAGATGAAGAGAGGTACAACCAACCAACGGAGATATATTATTTTGTTATTCCTGTTCAGGTATTCTGAACAGCTTCTAACACTGACCCAGCTAGCTCACTAACAGACCCAGCTAGCTCACTAACAGACCCAGCTAGCTAAGACAGACCCAGCTAGCTCACTAACAGACCCAGCTAGCTAACACAGACCCAGCTAGCTCACTAACAGACCCAGCTAGCTAACACAGACCCAGCTAGCTCACTAACAGACCCAGCTAACTACTGAACAGCTTCTAACACAGACCCAGCTAGCTCACTAACAGACCCAGCTAGCTAACACAGACCCAGCTAGCTCACTAACAGACCCAGCTAGCTAACACAGACCCAGCTAGCTAACACTGACCCAGCTAGCTAACACAGACCCAGCTAGCTCACTAACAGACCCAGCTAGCTCACTAACAGACCCAGCTAGCTAACACAGACCCAGCTAGCTCACTAACAGACCCAGCTAGCTAACAGACCCAGCTAACTACTGAACAGCTTCTAACACTGACCCAGCTAGCTAACACAGACCCAGCTAGCTAACACTTACCCAGCTAGCTAACACAGACCCAGCTAGCTAACACAGACCCAGCTAGCTAACACAGACCCAGCTAGCTAACACAGACCCAGCTAGCTCACTAACAGACCCAGCTAGCTCACTAACAGACCCAGCTAACTACTGAACAGCTTCTAACACAGACCCAGCTAGCTCACTAACAGACCCAGCTAGCTAACACAGACCCAGCTAGCTCACTAACAGACCCAGCTAGCTAACACAGACCCAGCTAGCTAACACAGACCCAGCTAGCTCACTAACAGACCCAGCTAGCTCACTAACAGACCCAGCTAGCTCACTAACAGACCCAGCTAGCTCACTAACAGACCCAGCTAGCTAACACAGACCCAGCTAGCTAACACAGACCCAGCTAGCTAACACAGACCCAGCTAGCTCACTAACAGACCCAGCTAGCTAACACAGACCCAGCTAGCTCACTAACAGACCCAGCTAGCTCACTAACAGACCCAGCTAGCTAACACAGACCCAGCTAGCTCACTAACAGACCCAGCTAGCTAACAAAGACCCAGCTAGCTCACTAACAGACCCAGCTAACTAACACAGACCCAGCTAGCTCCCTAACAGACCCAGCTAGCTAACACAGACCCAGCTAGCTGACTAACAGACCCAGCTAGCTAACACAGACCCAGCTAGCTCACTAACAGACCCAGCTAGCTCACTAACAGACCCAGCTAGCTAACACTGACCCAGCTAACTCACTAACAGACCCAGCTAGCTAACACAGACCCTTGTAGAACATCCATTAACATACCATATAACACAGGCCCAGCTAACTACTGAACAGCTTCTAACACTGACCCAGCTAGCTCACTAACAGACCCAGCTAGCTAACACTGACCCAGCTAGCTAACACTGACCCAGCTAACTCACTAACAGACCCAGCTAGCTAACACTGACCCAGCTAACTCACTAACAGACCCAGCTAGCTGACTAACAGACCCAGCTAGCTGACTAACAGACCCAGCTAGCTCACTAACAGACCCAGCTAGCTAACACTGACCCAGCTAGCTAACACTGACCCAGCTAGCTCACTAACAGACCCAGCCAGCTAACACAGACCCTTATAGAACATCCATTAACATACCATATAACACAGGCCCAGCTAACTAGCTAACACCTGGAAGAGAGTGGTACAACCAACCAACTGACATAAATAGTTTTTATTCCTGTTCAGGTATTTTGTTATTTTATTTGGCAGCTTGTGTGTTGCTATTATTTCCTGACAGCTGAAGAGCTATGATGTGATGTCATGTAAACACAGAGTATAAAACTGCTCCGCTGAGAACTATATGCTGTCAGAATATTCAGTGTGCTGATTCATTCTGCTGTCTCCGTGTCCAATTAAGGACTTTATGTAAAGATTTCACAAAAGTGAGAGAGTAATTGACAGTAAGCTAGCGGAGATGAAGTAGATAGAGTGGGTGCAGTAAGACGTCAAGAGGTGCACAAGACCTTTTGACATCAATAAGACATCAAGACCTTTTGAGTTACAGTATCAGTCAAAGGTTTGGACTCATTCAAGGGTTTTTCTTTATTTTTACTATTTGACTATTTCTACATTTTAGAATAATAGTGAAGACATCAACACTATGAAGTAACACATATGGAATCATGTAGTAACCAGAAAAAAGTGTTAAACAAATCAAAATATTATTCAGATTTTAGATTCTTCAAAGTAGCCACCCTTTGCCTTGATGACAGATTTGCACACTCTTGGTATTCTCTCAACCAGCTTCATGAGGAAGTCACCTGGAATCCATTTCAATTAACCGGTGTGCCTTGTTAAAAGTGATTTCGTGTTGATGTCTTCACTATTATTCTACAATGTAGAAAATAGTAAAAATAAAGAAAAACCCTTGAATGAGTACGTGTGTCCAAACGTTTGACTGGTACTGTAGTTATCAATATCAACTAGGACAGGGCCAAACTTCCTGTTAAGGTCGTATCCGATCCAGATTATAACAACCTGTGTGCTAGATGTCTTCACGGATACCGAATACTCGAAACCCGATCTGGGACCCGAGCGGTTCCGGTTCCAGAATTCTAAATAATGTCACGAGTCAGGGTCGGAACTGATGTGATTCTCACGGGTCTGAGTCGGAACTGATGTGATTGTCACGGGTCTGGGTCAGAACTGATGTGATTGTCACGGGTCTGGGTCGGAACTGATGTGATCGTCACGGGTCTGGGTCGGAACTGATATGATTGTCACGGGTCTCGGGTCGGAACTGATGTGATTGTCACGGGTCTCGGGTCGGAACTGATATGATTGTCACGGGTCTCGGGTAGGAACTGATGTGATTGTCATGGGTCTCGGGTAGGAACTGATGTGATTGTCACGGGTCTGGGTAGGAACTGATGTGATTGTCACGGGTCTCGGGTCGGAACTGATGTGATTGTCAGGGGTCTCGGGTCGGAACTGATGTGATATTCATGGGTCTGGGTAGGAACTGATGTGAATGTCACGGGTCTCGGGTCGGAACTGATGTGATTGTCAGGGGTCTCGGGTCGGTACTGATATGATTGTCACAGGTCTCGGGTCGGAACTGATATGATTGTCACGGGTCTCGTGTATGTGTAATTTGAACTGACTTTTCCCAGAAGGGAAAGGGAAAGGGGAGACCTAGTCAGTTGTACAACTGAAAGCCTTCAACTGAAGTGTCCTCTGCACTTAACCCAACCCCTCTGAATCAGAGAGGTGGCGACCGGCTGTCGTACAAATCTAAACACCATCGTTGCCGTAGAGACAGAGACACGTTATCATTTATGCTGCTGCTCTTGCTTCCAGATGGGAGCTTGTTGTTGTTGTTGTTGGCCAATCAGAAGTCATCAAAGCAGCAATAGACTACAGTCATAGAGCCTCCCATGTGGAAAAGGTTAGGAGATATCTAATCAATGAAAGATGGAATTACAGTTGTTGTTGGCCAATCAGAAGTCATTAAAGCGGCACTAGGCTAATAGCTAGGCTACAAAGACCAAGAGCCAACAGGCAGGCTGCTACTTAATATTCTGAATGGAGTTGTTGTTACTTGTAACTGTAGGATGAGAAAGCTCATGCAGTTTAGTTTAAACAGCATCTTAACCAGGCAGAGTTAGTTTCCACAGCATCTTAACCAGGCAGAGTTAGTTTCCACAGCATCTTAACCAGGCAGAGTTAGTTTCCACAGCATCTTAACCAGGCAGAGTTAGTTTCCACAGCATCTTAACCAGGCAGAGTTAGTTTCCACAGCATCTTAACCAGGCAGAGTTAGTTTCCACAGCATCTTAACCAGGCAGAGTTAGTTTCCACAGCATCTTAACCAGGCAGAGTTAGTTTCCACAGCATCTTAACCAGGCAGAGTTAGTTTCCACAGCATCTTAACCAGGCAGAGTTAGCTTCCACAGCATCTTAACCAGGCAGAGTTAGTTTCCACAGCATCTTAACCAGGCAGAGTTAGTTTCCACAGCATCTTAACCAGGCAGAGTTAGTTTCCACAGCATCTTAACCAGGCAGAGTTAGTTTCCACAGCATCTTAACCAGGCAGAGTTAGTTTCCACAGCATCTTAACCAGGCAGAGTTAGTTTCCACAGCATCGTAACCAGGCAGAGTTAGTTTCCACAGCATCTTAACCAGGCAGAGTTAGCTTCCACAGCATCTTAACCAGGCAGAGTTAGCTTCCACAGCATCTTAACCAGGCAGAGTTAGTTTCCACAGCATCTTAACCAGGCAGAGTTAGTTTCTACAGCATCTTAACCAGGCAGCTTTAGTTTCCACAGCATCTTAACCAGGCAGAGTTAGTTTCCACAGCATCTTAACCAGGCAGAGTTAGTTTCCACAGCATCTTAACCAGGCAGAGTTAGTTTCCACAGCATCTTAACCAGGCAGAGTTAGCTTCCACAGCATCTTAACCAGGCAGAGTTAGCTTCCACAGCATCTTAACCAGGCAGAGTTAGTTTCCACAGCATCTTAACCAGGCAGAGTTAGTTTCCACAGCATCTTAACCAGGCAGAGTTAGTTTCCACAGCATCTTAACCAGGCAGAGTTAGTTTCCACAGCATCTTAACCAGGCAGAGTTAGTTTCCACAGCATCTTAACTAGGCAGAGTTAGTTTCCACAGCATCTTAACCAGGCAGAGTTAGTTTCCACAGCATCTTAACCACTCAGACCTCTAAGAAGCAGCAGTAAGAGCACAAGCAGCAGTGTTGCGATGAGCTACTACGGGGGTCAAAGGTCACGTTTCTCACCAACCACGCGATAAGTAAACAACGTATTGTTTGGACCCCTACACCAACAAAACTTCCACAGCTATGCATGATGCTAATTAGCTAGAGCTCTATGCATTTATTATAAGCATGGCAGCTAGCCAGGCAGAAACAGAGTTTATCCTTTAAAGTGGCAAACTAATGGACCTCTACTGTGTGTGTGTGTGTGTGTGTGTGTGTGTGTGTGTGTGTGTGTGTGTGTGTGTGTGTGTGTGTGTGTGTGTGTGTGTGTGTGTGTGTGTGTGTGTGTGTGTGTGTGTGTGTGTGTGTGTGTGTGTGTGTGTGTGTGTGTCGGGAGGCAGAGGACCTCTCATTACTGTCCCATACAGGAACATGGGATAACAAGACTCATTAGAGGACATCTTCCAGGCCCCTGGAGGAATCACAGAGACCTTTATAACCAGCCAGCACACTAACCAGGCTCTAACAGAGACCCAGCTAACACACTAACCCGGCTCTAACAGAGACCCAGCTAGCACACTAACCCGGCTCTAACAGAGACCCAGCTAGCACACTAACCCGGCTCTAACAGAGACCCAGCTAGCACACTAACCCGGCTCTAACAGAGACCCAGCTAACACACTAACCAGGCTCTAACAGAGACCCAGCTAACACACTAACCCGGCTCTAACAGAGACCCAGCTAACTACTGAACAGCTTCTAACACTGACCCAGCTAGCTCACTAACAGACCCAGCTAGCTAACACTGACCCAGCTAGCTCACTAACAGACCCAGCTAGCTAACACTGACCCAGCTAGCTAACACTGACCCAGCTAGCTAACACTGACCCAGCTAGCTCACTAACAGACCCAGCTAGCTAACACTGACCCAGCTAGCTCACTAACAGACCCAGCTAGCTAACACTGACCCAGCTAGCTCACTAACAGACCCAGCTAACTCACTAACAGACCCAGCTAACTCACTAACAGACCCAGCTAACTCACTAACAGACCCAGCTAGCTCACTAACAGACCCAGCTAGCTCACTAACAGACCCAGCTAGCTAACACAGACCCAGCTAGCTCACTAACAGACCCAGCTAGCTAACACTGACCCGTATAGAACATCCATTAACATACCATATAACACAGGCCCAGCTAACTAGCTAACACCTGGAAGAGAGTGGTACAACCAACCAACTGACATAAATAGTTTTTATTCCTGTTCAGGTATTTTGTTATTTTATTTGGCAGCTTGTGTGTTGCTATTATTTCCTGACAGCTGAAGAGCTATGATGTGATGTCATGTAAACACAGAGTATAAAACTGCTCTGCCGAGAACTATACGCTGTCAGAATATTCAGTGTGCTGATTCATTCTGCTGCCTTCGTCTGAATGTCAATGAGGAGCCAGGAATCTCCACATCCTATCCAACACTCATTAAAATACCCTATTTCACAGGCCCAGTTAGCTAGCTAACACAGACCCTTATAGAACTCATTAACATACCCTATTTTTATTCATTGTATTTTTATTTCACCTTTATTTAACCAGGTAGTCAAGTTGAGAACAAGTTCTGGTCAGACAAGGATGGTCAGTTTTACAAGGGTATGTTTGGCAGCATGAGTGAACTTTGGATTGGAGATGTGAGTCTAGAAGGAGAGTTTACAGTCTAACCAGACACCTAGGTATTTGTAGTTGTCCACATATTCTAAGTCAGAACCGTCCAGAGTAGTGATGTTGCACGGGCGGGCAGGTGCAGACAGCGATCGGTTGAAGAGCATGCATTTAGTTTTACTTGTATTTAAGAGCAATTGGAGGCCATGGAAGGAGAGTTGTATGGCATTGAAGCTTGTCTGGAGTGTATAACACAGGCTCAGCTAGCAAGCAGGCTCAGCTAGCTAGCTAACACAGACCCTTATAGAACACTCATTAACATACCCTACAACACAGGCTCAGCTAGCTAGCTAACACAGACCCTTATAGAACACTCATTAACATACCCTACAACACAGGCTCAGCTAGCTAGCTAACACAGACCCTTATAGAACACTCATTAATATACCCTACAACACAGGCTCAGCTAGCTAGCTAACATTGGAATCTAGTTCTCTAACTCAGGCCCAGTTAACCATCTTTACATTTTAAATGTAATCTTTATTTAACTAGGCAAGTCAGTTAAGAACAAATTCTTATTTACAATGACGGCCTAGGCTACCACTAGGCTACCTGCCGCCCCAAGGACTAAGGACCAGCTAGATACTGTACAATATCTAACACAGGCCCAGTTAACTATCTCACAGAGACCCAACTAAGCAAGCTAGCTTACCGAGATGACCCGCACAACATACAAAACTGTCATTACCGTACTCTAGCACGACCACCGGAGTGGATATTAGCATGTTCTTTGTTTAAGGTGTACAGCTGAATGCTACTCTAGTGCTTCCTGGTTGTTATTCATTTGTTTAATGTGTACAGCTGAATGCTACTCTAGTGCTTTCTGGTGTTTATTAATTCCTCACTGACTGTAGCTATTCTGACGATGGATGATGTCATTACATGCAGAGGTTATCCATTTTCTGCGGCTAATAGCAGACAAATAGTGATTCATGTTGAATGGAGGGGGTTGAATGAAGGGGGTTGAATGAAGGGGGTTGAATGGAGGGGGTTGGATGGAGGGGGTTGAATGGAGGGCTGCTAGAGGATACAAATGGAGGTTCCAATCCGCCCCAGGAAGATTCAGCCTTGCCTCCAAATGGCACCCTATTTAATATATAGTACACTACGTTTGACTAAGCCCTTGTGAAAAGTAGTGCACTAAATATGAAATAGGGTTGCCTTTAAAGTACCAATGACTCACCCACCCAGACCCTACATAGCTGCTGAATCAGGTTCAGTCTATTTTGTCTTTTGTCTGTGTATTTCATGGAAATTCTCAGATATCTGTCAGAGACGGGTATGTGTGACGGATCCCATTTTAAAAAACCTTTCTGTTCTCGTTCTCCTAAAAACCCTTCATTGAAAACCCAAGGAGATGAGGTGTCCAGTCAGACTCCACTATCTTCACATACCCTTTAAGGAATGACTCCTCTTGACACATCCCCTTTAACAAAGCTGCCGCTAATAGAATAGTGTTGTCGTGTTAATGGCGGGTGATGGGAGAGAACGGTGAGAGGTGAATAGTGTAGCGGTGAAGCTAAAGCTGATAGCCTAACCGACCTGGCGTTTCCAATAGGGCTCCGCTACGTACCGGGGCCTAATGAAGACCGAGTGAGCATGAAACACAGAAACTCTTCAACGTTGATGGGCCGTGGTGTCACCTCAATGGGAGCCAATAAATGACCTAGCATTTACGTGGTAAATTTAAGTAAAAGCAGTGGCGGTGGGTGAACGTGGTTTCAGTGTCCTTTTGCAGTCCATTGGTGTCTGAGCTCCAATAGATTTAGTATCATCCCATGTTTAAAAGGTTCTCTGGAAGCAGCAATTCAGTGGCTACTAATCAATGGTCTGTGTCTCCTGGCGTTAGTCCGTAGTAATGTGATTTATAGTGGGAGGACAGCTGGGTGACACTGCTGAATTACTGGAGCTTCCCAGAGTTCCTTTAACAGATCACAGAGAGCAGTCTGCTTCCCAAATGTTACACTATGTCCTTTATAGTGCCCAAAGGGCTCCACTTAATACTAGAGCACAGTATAGGGAATAGGGCTCTGGTCAAAACTAGTGCACAGTATAGGGAATAGGGCTCTGGTCAAAACTAGTGCACAGTATAGGGAATAGGGCTCTGGTCAAAACTAGTGCACTGTATAGGGAATAGGGCTCTGGTCAAAACTAGTGCACTGTATAGGGAATAGGGCTCTGGTCAAAACTAGTGCACTGTATAGGGAATAGGGCTCTGGTCAAAACTAGTGCACTGTATAGGGGAAAGCTTACGGGGTGTCCGTTGAGGAGTGATCCAACGAATTGGACCCAGATGAGCTGATCAATATATCAAACGAACTGCCGAGACCCAGTGCTATACTGTTTACATTCTACAACGGAATCCACGGAATCTACTCTGAGACGATGGAAATGTGAAAAATCCTAAATCAAGTTTATATCTCAGTTGTAATGACAGCTCCGGGGATGGCTTAGCTACCGAGAGTCCAAGTAATGTTGTTAAACCTGGCGAGGCTCTCAAATGAAAATGTAAACGCTAATGATGGGTAATATAAAGGGCCTTCAGCAAGTATTCACAGACCTTGACTTTTTACACATTTTGTTGTGTTACAGCCTGAATTTAAAATGAATTTAAAAAAAAAAACACACACAATACCGCATAATGTCAAAGTGGAATTATGTTTCTCAAATTTTTCACAAATTAATAAAAAATGAGAAACTCAAATGTCTTGAGTCAATAAGTATTCAACCCCTTTGTTATGGCAAGCCTAAATACGTCAAGGAATAAATATTTGGTTAACAAGTCACATAATAAGTTTAATTTACTAATTTTGTGTGCAATAATAATGTTTAACTTGTTTAAAACTTCTGAATGACCTCAGCTCTGTATTCCACACAGACTATTATCTATAAGGTCCCTCAGCTCTGTATTCCACACAGACTATTATCTGCCATGTCCCTCAGCTCTGTATTCCACACAGACTATTATCTATAAGGTCCCTCAGCTCTGTATTCCACACAGACTATTATCTGTGACGTCCCTCAGCTCTGTATTCCACACAGACTATTATCCGCAAGGTCCCTCAGCTCTGTATTCCACACAGACTATTATCTATAAGGTCCCTCAGCTCTGTATTCCACACAGACTATTATCTGCCATGTCCCTCAGCTCTGTATTCCACACAGACTATTATCTATAAGGTCCCTCAGCTCTGTATTCCACACAGACTATTATCTAGAAGGTCCCTCAGCTCTGTATTCCACACAGACTATTATCTGCCATGTCCCTCAGCTCTGTATTCCACACAGACTATTATCTATAAGGTCCCTCAGTCAAGCAGTGAATTTCAAACACAGATTCAACCACAAAGACCAGGGAGGTCAATGCCTCACAAAGAAGGGCACCTATTGGTAGATGAGTAAAAAAAAAATGCAGACATTGAATATCTCTTTGAGCCTGGTGAAGTTATTACACTTTGGATGGTTCTATCAATACTTCCAGTCACTCAGAGGGTTGAATACTTATCTAATCAATATATATTAGTTGTTGTTGTTTTTTTTTACAAATGTTAGTATTTTCTGTAGATCGTTGACAAAAAAATGACACATCCATTTTAATCCCGCTTTGTAACACAACAAAATGTGTGCAAAAGTCAAGACGTGTGTATACTTCCTGAATACGCTGGACTGTATATTAGTTACTGGTTGATTATTCTGTAAAACAATGAGTTGGCATAACAACAATCTGACAAGCTGCCATGTTAACTTAGACTCCCGATGGGATTCAATCCTATCGCCCTGCAAATGAATCAGCATCCTTTATAAGGCCCCTAAAGCCATTTTTCTATCATTTAGGGAAGATAAATTATTGAGGAAAGATGAATAATCCACTAGCTGCATATGGTGTGATGAAAAGCACCAAGTATCATGTTTGTGAAGCTGATTAGCTATGATGTTCAGGATCTGATTAAGCGCACACACACACACACACACACACACACACACACACACACACACACACACACACACACACACACACACACACACACACACACACACACACACACACACTGATTAATCTTTCATATTAACTTGTATATCTACCGACAGGGGAGTCTAGGCTGTGAATAATTACATGATCTGTAGGCTGTGTGATAACTGAACCTTTATAGGGTATCAGAATTACTATGTGGTCTTGTCTGATGTGATATAGGTTTCAATTAGACTTGATTCAATACTATTCAGGGCTTGACCTCACTAGACATACACTGTACATAACAACGTTGACATTTAACCCTATACTGTACGTCAACTAATGGGACCATGTTCATCTTTACCCCTGAAAAACATGATAACATCAGGTCCATGAGCATAGTGAACAGTATTATATGTAGAAGTCTATATCTCTAGCGGTGATATAAATCAAACCATAGCTCTGGCTGAAACATTTGACTGTGGCAAGCAAGACCTTTTCTATTCTAGCTTTGTAAAATGAAAACCAATGCAGAGGGAAAAATAAATCTGAGTCAGCTAGCTAGAGGGTGGGGTGAATCTGCCATCTGAGTCAGCTAGCTAGAGGGTGGGGTGAATCTGCCATCTGAGTCAGCTAGCTAGAGGGTCGGGTGAATCTGCCATCTGGGTCAGCTAGCTAGAGGGTGGGGTGAATCTGCCATCTGGGTCAGCTAGCTAGAGGGTGGGGTGAATCTGCCATCTGGGTCAGCTAGCTAGAGGGTCGGGTGAATCTGCCATCTGAGTCAGCTAGCTAGAGGGTGGGGTGAATCTGCCATCTGGGTCAGCTAGCTAGAGGGTCGGGTGAATCTGCCATCTGGGTCAGCTAGCTAGAGGGTGGGGTGAATCTGCCATCTGAGTCAGCTAGCTAGAGGGTGGGGTGAATCTGCCATCTGAGTCAGCTAGCTAGAGGGTCGGGTGAATCTGCCATCTGGGTCAGCTAGCTAGAGGGTGGGGTGAATCTGCCATCTGGGTCAGCTAGCTAGAGGGTGGGGTGAATCTGCCATCTGTGTCAGCTAGCTAGAGGGTGGGGTGAATCTGCCGTCTGTGTCAGCTAGCTAGAGGGTCGGGTGAATCTGCCATCTGGGTCAGCTAGCTAGAGGGTGGGGTGAATCTGCCATCTGGGTCAGCTAGCTAGAGGGTGGGGTGAATCTGCCATCTGTGTCAGCTAGCTAGAGGGTGGGGTGAATCTGCCGTCTGTGTCAGCTAGCTAGAGGGTCGGGTGAATCTGCCATCTGAGTCAGCTAGCTAGAGGGTGGGGTGAATCTGCCATCTGGGTCAGCTAGCTAGAGGGTGGGGTGAATCTGCCATCTGTGTCAGCTAGCTAGAGGGTCGGGTGAATCTGCCATCTGAGTCAGCTAGCTAGAGGGTGGGGTGAATCTGCCATCTGGGTCAGCTAGCTAGAGGGTGGGGTGAATCTGCCATCTGTGTCAGCTAGCTAGAGGGTCGGGTGAATCTGCCATCTGGGTCAGCTAGCTAGAGGGTGGGGTGAATCTGCCATCTGAGTCAGCTAGCTAGAGGGTGGGGTGATTCTGCCATCTGAGTCAGCTAGCTAGAGGGTCGGGTGAATCTGCCATCTGGGTCAGCTAGCTAGAGGGTCGGGTGAATCTGCCATCTGAGTCAGCTAGCTAGAGGGTCGGGTGAATCTGCCATCTGAGTCAGCAAGCTAGAGGGTCAGTGAATCTGCCATCTGAGTCAGCTAGCTAGAGGGTGGGGTGAATCTGCCATCTGAGTCAGCTAGCTAGAGGGTGGGGTGAATCTGCCATCTGGGTCAGCTAGCTAGAGGGTCAGTGAATCTGCCATCTGAGTTAGCTAGCTAGAGGGTGGGGTGAATCTGCCATCTGAGTCAGCTAGCTAGAGGGTCGGGTGAATCTGCCATCTGAGTCAGCTAGCTAGAGGGTCGGGTGAATCTACCATCTGGGCCAGCTAGCTAGAGGGTGGGGTGAATCTGCCATCTGGGCCAGCTAGCTAGAGGGTGGGGTGAATCTGCCATCTGAGTCAGCAAGCTAGAGGGTCGGGTGAATCTGCCATCTGAGTCAGCTAGCTAGAGGGTGGGGTGAATCTGCCATCTGAGTCAGCTAGCTAGAGGGTCGGGTGAATCTGCCATCTGTGTCAGCTAGCTAGAGGGTCGGGTGAATCTGCCATCTGAGTCAGCTAGCTAGAGGGTGGGGTGAATCTACCATCTGAGTCAGCTAGCTTGGGGGTCGGGTGAATCTACCATCTGAGTCAGCTAGCTAGAGGGTGGGGTGAATCTACCATCTGAGTCAGCTAGCTAGAGGGTCGGGTGAATCTGCCATCTGAGTCAGCTAGCTAGAGGGTCGGGTGAATCTGCCATCTAAGTCAGCTAGCTAGAGGTTCGGGTGAATCTACCATCTGAGTCAGCTAGCTAGAGGGTGGGGTGAATCTGCCATCTGAGTCAGCTAGCTAGAGGGTGGGGTGAATCTGCCATCTGAGTCAGCTAGCTAGAGGGTGGGGTGAATCTGCCATCTGAGTCAGCTAGCTAGAGGGTGGGGTGAATCTGCCACCTGAGTCAGCTAGCTAGAGGGTGGGGTGAATCTGCCACCTGAGTCAGCTAGCTAGAGGGTCGGGTGAATCTACCATCTGAGTCAGCTAGCTAGAGGGTGGGGTGAATCTGCCATCTGAGTCAGCAAGCTAGAGGGTCGGGTGAATCTACCATCTGAGTCAGCTAGCTAGAGGGTCGGGTGAATCTTCCACCTGTGTCAGCTAGCTAGAGGGTCGGGTGAATCTGCCATCTGAGTCAGCTAGCTAGAGGGTGGGGTGAATCTGCCATCTGAGTCAGCTAGCTAGAGGGTCGGGTGAATCTGCCATCTGAGTCAGCTAGCTAGAGGGTGGGGTGAATCTACCATCTGAGTCAGCTAGCTAGAGGGTCGGGTGAATCTGCCATCTGAGTCAGCTAGCTAGAGGGTCGGGTGAATCTGCCATCTGAGTCAGCTAGCTAGAGGGTCGGTGAATCTGCCATCTGAGTCAGCTAGCTAGAGGGTCGGGTGAATCTACCATCTGAGTCAGCTAGCTAGAGGGTGGGGTGAATCTACCATCTGAGTCAGCTAGCTAGAGGGTCGGGTGAATCTGCCAATTAGCCAACCACCTATGGAGCGTTTTATCAAAGTCTCACCGGGTAAAAGCACACAAAGAAACTGTGGTAATGTTGTGAAGAAAATGAACTAGAGAGTTCCGACGGCCTCTCAACAGAGATGCACGTTTAATTCTGAGTACCGTCTCCAAAGTCCATAAATCTGTAATAAATTCCTTACAATTTCCCTATGAACCTTTTAAAATGCTCAACAACATGGATCTACGTGACCCAGGACACACAACTAAGGCACAGGGAAGCCTAAAAGCATCCCAAACAAAGAGAGACACAGATCCAACTAAGACTAGTGAGGATTACATCCAACTCCACCACATTGAAGGTCCTGAATCAACAACAGACTTCGATTGAGGTCAAACAAACAGTTAAAGAATCCCTGGAGGAACTGCTTCCAGGGGAAAGTAAAACCCGGAAGGATATGGTGGAATTTCCAACTAGTCTATCTTAAAGCTCTCAAATGACATTGCCAGTCGATATGAAACATTCAAGCCTCTGGAGTGGGGTTGTAACGAGTTGCAGGTTAGCACCAGGGCTGCTACAGATAACATAGCTAGCTGGCGAGACAGAGTGAATCAAACGTGGGAGGAAATGATGTAGCTCAAAAACAGAGAAAGGAGACTGAATATGCGCGGAGGGTTCTGACCCAAACATTTTCTTCAAGAGAATCTACCAAAATGGATACTGTTGCTAAGGAAGTAAGACTGAATTCCACACAGTGGAAGAAGCAGGGGCATGCCTTGCAGCTGAGGACAGGAGTCCAGTCATCACCCCCAACCCCTCCAGATTCTCCCCATTGCAAACAGAAGATAATGGATACCCCCATAGCTTATAAGATGTACACAACTAATGCTAAGCTAAATAGCTAACGTTGCCCACATTTATTTGTTATTCAGCTAAAAGTACACTTTGTATGAGTAGCCTAGTTGATTAGCTAATTTGTCTGTTAGCATTCTAGTTGTATGTCTGAAATACAGTTTGGCTCGGAGCTAGCTGGCTAGCAGAGTTAGCTGGCTGGATAATTATTTGGTACAGGCTGCAACCTTCAGATGGCTAAAATATTTTGCTGTCAGTAAATGAAGTCCTGGCTGGGTTAGTGTAAACTTCATGGGAATTAGCATGCAGAGTGCTCTTAGATTTGAGTTTGCGATGGACCTTAAACTCAGTGTATGATTGTCAATCAGACTAACGACACCTGCCTCTGATTGAGAACCATACTAGGCCGAAACATAGAAATCCCCAAAATCATAGAAAAACAAACATAGACTGCCTACCCCAACTCACGCCCTGACCATACTAAATAACGACAAAACAAAGGAAATAAAGGTCAGAACGTGACCCAAAGGTTGGACCCTGATAGTAGTAAGATGACCCAAAGTCCACAGAGAGCAATCTAAATTCCATGATTCCCCATATACTCTTGAAGAGGATCAAACTGGGTTTATAAAGGGTATTTTAGCCTCATACAAGATACTGTAAGTATTGGATGCAGAAAAAGCCTTTGAAAGGCTACAACGGAACTGTCTGTGGTTTGTTTTGGAGTCCTGTGGTCTTGGTTTTGCTAAAGGATTCATCTCAATGTTAAAAACATTGTATTCTGCACCCCAAGCAGTTGTGCAGACGGGAAACATTTTAATCCGAGCCTTTCTGTTTCCAATGTTCCTCAAAGCCATCAGATTCTACCCACATCTCCCATCCATATTAAAAGGTACGCAGCATAAAACCTCTATACCGATGACACTTTACTGAATTTCTCAGACATCTCAAATTCCCTTCCACAGATTCTGAAATGATTTACTCTTCACGTTTCATTTTCGGGATATAAAATAAACTGGGGAAAAAGCTATACCGGTGCCCCTAAATATCCCTGTAAAACTGCTGACTTTGCCTGCTGTGGCAGAATGACACCGACTTGACTTATTTGGGAATATTTAAATCCACCAAATGTTCCCTGGTTTGTAGAAAGAACTATGTCAACCTAAAAGAGGGGATGGGCTCTGATGTACAGATGGGGCCTCTCTTAAAATGTCATTACAGGGCAGGATTGCTGTAGTAAAGCTGAATGTAGTGGGTCGTCCACATTTGATTTCTTCTACGCTGCCTGTACCACCTCCACCAGAATTAAAGTCAACGACCTCAAAGTTCATCACATTCGATATGATACTCTTACGTGGTTAAAGGGAACAGGAGGTTTGCCTCTTCCAGATTACAAATGATATTACTGGTCTTTAAAATTAAATCGTTGAGAGTTTAGTCTGATGATTGTATTGCAGCTTCATGGAGAGGCATAGATGAATCACTTGTTGTCCAACATAGACATACAGATCTATTTTGTCCCCGGTATTAAGTTAAAAACAGCTTTAAAAAAATGTTGCTCAATTATTTCCAACTCACTACATGTATGGTACTATGCTGAGGAAACATCCCAGCTGAAACATTTGGTTCCATGGAAGTTGTGGGAACTTACATTTTTTGGTTTCTCATTGGTTCTGGGAACGAAGCCATGCGTTTCCTGACCAGTAAAACTGAATGTTTTTTTTAAACATTCTGAGAACGGAAGAGAACATTTAGCATGTTCTGGGAATGTACATTTATTGGTTCCAGGGAGGTTCTGAGAATGTTTAACTACGTTTGCAAGGAGGTTCTGAGAATGTTTAACTATGGTCCCAGGGAGGTTCTGAGAATGTTTAACTATGGTCCCAGGGAGGTTCTGAGAATGTTTAACTATGGTTCCAGGGAGGTTCTGAGAATGTTTAACTATGGTTCCAGGGAGGTTCTGAGAATGTTTAACTATGGTTCCAGGGAGATGTTCTGAGAATGCTTAACTATGGTTCCAGGGAGGTTCTGAGAACGTTTAACTATGTTTCCAGGGAGGTTCTGAGAATGTTTAACTATGTTTCCAGGGAGGTTCTGAGAATGTTTAACTATGTTTCCAGGGAGGTTCTGAGAATGTTTAACTATGGTTCCAGGGAGGTTCTGAGAATGTTTAACTATGGTTCCAGGGAGGTTCTGAGAATGTTTAACTATGTTTCCAGGGAGGTTCTGAGAATGTTTAACGATGGTTGCCTGAAAGTTTTCCTGTGAGGTTTTATTAACGTTCTGAGCACAGAAATTCTAGGTTATTTAAAGGTTATTAAATAACGTTCTGAGCACGTGTTCCAATAAGACTTTTAATAGCATTGCTAGCTTAGTTTGGGTTAACTGTTTTGAACTCCACACACAGATAGGACACATGGAAATGTTTTTGCTTAGGCATTAATCATGCAAACACATCATGTGTTTTATTGTGGCACAGCGTCAGTGAGATTCAGACCTATGCTCTTCTGGTTTCTATCCATGGAATTAGTCCACTGCACAACCAGGATGGAGTTAGCATGCCATGTTGTTGTTTTACTCATTCAAAGCTGTTCATTTTAGTCTATTCAAACAGAACCCATTTCAAAGGAAACAAGCACTCGTGAAGATCGGTGTGGCCAATGAGTGGGCGCGGCCAACACACCTGAACACACTAGAAGACAGAGAACGTTGTGTTAACGCTGAGAATGGAATGTATATGTTGTTAAGGAACATTCTTAGAACGTTGTGTTGACGCTGAGAATGGAATGTATATGTTGTTAAGGAACATTCTTAGAACATTGTGTTGACGCTGAGAATGGAATGTATATGTTAAGGAACATTCTTAGAACGTTGTGTTGACGCTGAGAATGGAATGTATATGTTGTTAAGGAACATTCTTAGAACATTGTGTTGACGCTGAGAATGGAATGTATATGTTGTTAAGGAACATTCTTAGTACGTTGTGTTGACGCTGAGAATGGAATGTATATGTTAAGGAACATTCTTAGAACGTTGTGTTGACGCTGAGAATGGAATGTATATGTTGTTAAGGAACATTCTTAGAACGTTGTGTTGACGCTGAGAATGGAATGTATATGTTGTTAAGGAACATTCTTAGAACGTTGTGTTGACGCTGAGAATGGAATGTATATGTTGTTAAGGAACATTCTTAGAACGTTCTTTGAACATTACAGATGTTTTCTTGTGTTTGTTTTTTTTGTGGAAAGTTTAATGTTCTGAGAACGTGACTTTAAATAGAACCATCGGGAACCCTGCAGAAAACGTTATGCCGAGGTACTGAAATTCCCACTGAAGAACGTAGTTAATGTTCTCTGAACTATTTAAGAACATCCCCAATGTCAAAACCAGTTGGAGAACATTCATAGAACCTGACAAAAACTGTAAATAAATGTAAACATGTTTAAACTTTTAGGAATCGTTCTGTTTAAAAGTGATGAAATACCAGGAAATAACGTGTTTTTTTTGGTCAAGTTCCTGAAATGTGCTGTGAATGTTCCAAAGCCAATCAACTATCCTGCACCATTCACAGAACGTTGTGGGAAGGTTGTATGCAAAATAACAACAGGACAACCACACTCTTACCAACAAGCTCTAAGAAAACATATGGTTCTCATAACGTTAATGTGCTAGCTGGGATATAGGTGTCACACCCTGATCTGTTTTCACCTGTCCTTGTTATTGTCTCCACCCCTTCCAGATGTCACCTTGTTCTCCCCACACAATATCCCATCATGAAAAAGCAAAAAAAGTTTTTTATAAATTTAGCAAATTTATACAAAATAAAACAGCAATATCATATTTACATAAGTATCATCTTCCCCCCAGCCTGACTAGTATCCAAGTCCCTTCCTCTGAAAAACATCCCCACAGCATGATGCTGCCACAACCATGTTTCACGGTAGGGATGGTGCCAGGTTTCCTCCAGATGTGACGCTTGGCATTCAGGCCAAAGAGTTCACTCTTGGTTTCATCAGACCAGAGAATCTAGTTTCTCATGATCTGAGAGTCTTTAGGTGCCTTTTGGCAAACTCCAAGCGGGCTGTCATGTGCCTTTTACTGAGGAGTGGCTGCCTTCTGGCCACTCTACCATAAAGGCCTGATTGGTGGAGTGCTGCAGAGATGGTTGTCCTTCTGGAATGTTCTCCCATCTCCACAGAGGAACTCTGGAGCTCTGTCAGAGTGACCACCTCAAACAAATATATTTCAACAAGGATATGAAAAAGGATCCACCTTCATTTCTGTTGAATGAGGACTCAACATCTGTGCTTCAACTGGTTCAGAAAATAATTTTAAAAATGATTTGTTTTTATTTAAACTAGGCAAGTCAGTTAAGAACAAAGTCTTATTTTCAATGATGGCCTAGGAACAGTGGTTTAACTGCCTTGTTCAGGGGCAGAACGACAGATTTGTACCTTGTCAGCTGGGGGATTCAAACTTGCAACCTTTCGGTTACTAGTCCAACACTCTAACCACCAGGCTACCCTGCCACCCTAATGATACTTTATGCCGGGTTAACAGCAGCAAAGAAAGGTTATCCTTAGCGCTTGGATTATCCCTCTCACCTCAAACATGGTCATGATATTTTCAAGATATTGTTTGTACAGTATAGAGCGATCAGTGGCCGTGATGAACAAAGCCTGTTGAAGCATGGTGATGCACTGTGCAAAACTCTAACAGATATTAAGATGTTGCCAACTCTTGACCCTAAACAATGGAGCTACTTGGGAAAGGGAGAGGTGGGAGGACATGTTCTGTTCTAAGAATGAGGTCATTTCCATGTAAAAGGATCCATGAGCACCGACGTGTGAAGTTTATAGGAGCTTCTCAAAGTGTGTGTCAAATGGAATCTAAGAGTCCATATTTATTGTTGAAATTAAGACATAGATCCATTTTCCATCGGAAAAAAAAACTGCTGAATAAGTAAAGGATTTGATTTCTGGACAAACAGAAACGGGGTTTTGGAAAAACATCTTCCAGAAAAAAGTCTTGAAAGGTTTTAGAAATACATCAAAACACAGTAATGTTGAAGTCAAGACCCCTGACAACTAATATACACACTTACATTTAGTTTGGGATCATTTATTCTGCCTTCTGTACATTTAAGAAACATCGCCTTGTGCCTTGAAATGCCATTAACCCAAACCCCATATATCTTCATATTGATATATCTATGATATTTTAAATGTCTCTCCTTCATGGAGAGAGATGATAATGAAAGTTCACAGAAGTAACAAGTAAAGGTAGACCTACCAATTCTTTATAGTGTTTTTACTGATATAAATATAGTTGATTAATTATTATTAATTAATGAATTATTATTAGCAAATCAATAATGGAATTTCCGAAAAATCGATAAAGGAATATGTGCAGTTGTATTGACTACAACAATACATTATAGTTTGGACAACATAGTAAAGAAAAGCACAGTAGAATCAAGTTCAGTACACAAGTAGAACACACTAGAGTTGAGTAAACTATAATGTAGTGAACTGTACTGTACTGAATTCTACTATACTCTATTGAACTCTAATAAACTCTACTGTAATGTAATGAACTATACTATGCTGAACTGAAGTCTACTTTACTGAACTCTACTCTAGTCTACTGAACTCTACTCAACTGTACTGAACTCTACTCTACTCTACTGAACTCTACTCTGCTGTACTGAACTCTACTGTACTGTACCAAACAAACTCTACACTACTCTAGTGAACTCTACTCTACAGTACTGAAATATACTCTTCTGTACTGAACTCTACTCTACTGTACTGAACTCTACTCTACTGTACTGAACACTACTTTACTGTACTGTACTCTACTGTACTGAACTACACTGAACTCTACTCTACTGTACTGCACTCTACACTACTGTAGTTAACTCTACTCTACTGTACTGTACTGTACTGAATTCTACTGTACTGAACTAAACTCTACTCTATTCTACTCTACTGAACTCCACTGTACTGAACTGTACTCTACTGAACAGAACTCTACTGAACTCTACTGAACTGAACTCTACAGCACTGTACTGAACTCGACTCTATTATGCTGTACTGAATTCTACTCTACTGTACTGAACTCTAATGTACTGAACTGTACTGGACTTCACTGTACTGATCTGTACTGAACTCTACTCTACTGAACTGAACTCTACTGTACTGTACTGAACTCTACAGTATTTTACTGAACTCTACTCTACTCTACTGTACTGTACTGTTCTGAACTACTATACTGAACCCTACTTTACTGTACTGAACTAGATTTTACTGTACTCTACAGTACTGAACTCTACTCTACTGAACTCTACTCTACTGAACTCTACTGTACTGAACTCTACTGTACTGTACAGTACTGAACTCTACTCTACTCTACTGAACTCTACTCTACTGAACTAAACTCTACTCTACTGAACTGAACTCTACTCTACTGTACTGAACTCTACTCTACTGTACTATACTCTACTCTACTGTACTGAACTGAACTCTACTCTACTGAACTCTACTGTACTGAACTCTACTGTACTGTACTGAACTCTACTGTACTGAAATCTACTCTACTCTACTCCACTGAACTCTACTGTACTGAACTATCCTCTACTCTACTGATCTGAACTCTACTGAACTCTACTGTATTGTACTGAACTATACTCTACTCTACTCTACTGAACTCTACTCTACTGAATTCTACTCTACTGTACTGAACTCTACTCTACTGTACTGTACTCTACTCTACTCTACTGTACTGAACTGAATTGAACTCTACTCTACTGAACTCTACTCTACTGTACTGAACTCTACTGTACTGAACTCTACTCTACTGTACTGAACTCTACTCTACTGTACTGAACTCTACTCTACTGAACTGAACTCTACTGTACTGAACTCTACTGTACTGAACTCTACTCTACTGAACTGAACTCTACTCTACTGTACTGAACTGAATGCTATTCTTCTGTTCTGTACTTTGGTTCAGATTTGGTCTTTGTCGGACCAACCAAATTTCTTCTTGTTTGGGGGCAGAGCTCATTAGAATAACAGCCAGTGTGTAGAATAACATGTTGCGTATTTAGACCCCAGTCTACCTATTCAGGATCCGTCACCGTGAACAGAATGGCAATCATGTCCATGATAATGCAGTTCTGTGTAGTACAGATCAGGGAACAGAATGACAATCATGTCCATGATAATGCAGTTCTGTGTAGTACAGATCAGGGAACAGAATGGCAATCATGTCCATGATAATGCAGTTCTACGTAGTACAGATCAGGGACCCGTGATGAAATTCTATTACCGCAATCACTTCACTGACTGTCAAAATAAAACCTGTCAAAGTCAACAGCTGACACTCCAGTCTTTCTGCCGACTCTGTTGAATCTTAAATTGGTGCAGATATTTAAGAGAATTTCTGGGAAAATGTGGACACGTCAAAAACTAAGAGAGATTTTTACCAAAATTCTGTTACGGAACTTTGCATCTGCACCGTTCTCTCAGTAAATGTGTATAGGTAACATTTTCAGTGTAAATTGTTGAAAGTAGCCCTTGTGCATAGAGTTGTTAAACTTTGAAATCAATGGTTTTCATTTGGCATCCATTTTAAAGTGGATGTTTCCCATACCGTCCAAACATTATACTGGGAACTCTTACTTCCTGTCTGTAAGATTCATTTTGTCTTCTCAAATAATTCTGACTCCTGACAGTATGTACATAGCTATATTGTTTGCCTGTTTGTTTGTACAACATTTTAATTAGTTTTGTTTGTATTGTCAATGATAATATTTGTACCGTGATCCTCCATTCATATGTGTATTGTATATAAAATAAATGTATATTTTTTTAAATAAATAGCGTTCTGAATGTGAAGACATTCCAACAATGCTCACTTGTCGAGACAGTCTCCCACACACGATAAATAATCAACTGTCAACATAGAAGACCAACATCCCAGTTGCTCCTCAACACTGGAGTGTCACAGAGGCTGGTGAGTATCACAGAGGCTGGTGAGTATCACAGAGGCTGGTGAGTATCACAGAGGCTGGTGAGTATCACAGAGGCTGGTGAGTATCACAGAGGATGGTGATATCACAGAGGCTGGTGAGTATCACAGAGGCTGGTGAGTATCACAGAGGCTGGTGAGTATCACAGAGGATGGTGATATCACAGAGGCTGGTGAGTATCACAGAGGCTGGTGAGTATCACAGAGGCTGGTGAGTATCACAGAGGATGGTGATATCACAGAGGCTGGTGAGTATCACAGAGGCTGGTGAGTATCACAGAGGCTGGTGAGTATCACAGAGGCTGGTGAGTATCACAGAGGATGGTGAGTATCACAGAGGCTGGTGAGTATCACAGAGGCTGGTGAGTATCACAGAGGCTGGTGAGTATCACAGAGGCTGGTGAGTATCACAAAGGCTGGTGAGTATCACAGAGGCTGGTGAGTATCACAGAGGCTGGTGAGTATCACAGAGGCTGGTGAGTATCACAGAGGCTGGTGAGTATCACAGAGGCTGGTGAGTATCACAGAGGATGGTGATATCACAGAGGCTGGTGAGTATCACAGAGGCTGGTGAGTATCACAGAGGCTGGTGAGTATCACAGAGGATGGTGATATCACAGAGGCTGGTGAGTATCACAGAGGCTGGTGAGTATCACAGAGGCTGGTGAGTATCACAGAGGCTGGTGAGTATCACAGAGGATGGTGAGTATCACAGAGGCTGGTGAGTATCACAGAGGCTGGTGAGTATCACAGAGGCTGGTGAGTATCACAGAGGCTGGTGAGTATCACAAAGGCTGGTGAGTATCACAGAGGCTGGTGAGTATCACAGAGGCTGGTGAGTATCACAGAGGCTGGTGAGTATCACAGAGGCTGGTGAGTATCACAGAGGCTGGTGAGTATCACAAAGGCTGGTGAGTATCACAGAGGATGGTGAGTATCACAGAGGCTGGTGAGTATCACAGAGGCTGGTGAGTATCACAGAGGCTGGTGAGTATCACAGAGGCTGGTGAGTATCACAGAGGATGGTGAGTATCACAGAGGCTGGTGAGTATCACAGAGGCTGGTGAGTATCACAGAGGATGGTGAGTATCACAGAGGCTGGTGAGTATCACAGAGGATGGTGAGTATCACAGAGGCTGGTGAGTATCACAGAGGATGGTGAGTATCACAGAGGCTGGTGAGTATCACAGAGGATGGTGAGTATCACAGAGGCTGGTGAGTATCACAGAGGCTGGTGAGTATCACAGAGGCTGGTGAGTATCACAAAGGCTGGTGAGTTTTATTTGATTTTTATTTGACCTTTATTTAACTAGGCAAGTCAGTTAAGAACAAATTCTTAAGAACAAATTCTTATTTTCAATGACGGCCTAGGAACAGTGGGTTAACTGCCTGTTCAGGGGCAGAATGATAGATTTGTACCTTGTCAGCGTGGGGATATGAACTTGCAACCTATCAGTTACTAGTCCAACGCTCTAACCACTAGGCTACCCTGTCACAAAGGCTGGCGAGTGAAGCACAGAGGAAAACAGACACAAGCAGAAAGTCCTTTCACATTATTCCAGATCAATTCTGAGGAGAACAAACATTGGGAGGAGAATATATATATATATTTTCAATGTTCCACTTTTTACTGGAAAACATAAAAATGGGCTTGCCTTCGTTTGTTTGATCTCTCGGTAATAGACTGTAACAATGCCAGGCCCAGAAAGGGGGTTAGAAAACAGTACTGTATCACAGACAGACATGCTGGAGAGAAGAGCAGCTTTGATATTCAGTACTGGAGAGAAGAGCAGCTTTGATACCAACAGTACTGGAGAGAAGAGCAGCTTTGATATTCAGTACTGGAGAGAAGAGCGGCTTTGATACCAGCAGTACTGGGGAGAAGAGCGGCTTTGATACCAGCAGTACTGGGGAGAAGAGCGGCTTTGATACTCAGTACTGGGGAGAAGAGCGGCTTTGATACCAACAGTACTGGAGAGAAGAGCAGCTTTGATACCAACAGTACTGGAGAGAAGAGCAGCTTTGATACTCAGTACTGGAGAGAAGAACAGCTTTGATACTCAGTACTGGAGAGAAGAACAGCTTTGATACTCAGTACTGGAGAGAAGAACAGCTTTGATACTCAGTACTGGGGAGAAGAGCAGCTTTGATACCAACAGTACTGGAGAGAAGAGCAGCTTTGATACTCAGTACTGGAGAGAAGAGCAGCTTTGATACCAACAGTACTAGAGAGACGAGCAGCGTTGATACCAACAGTACTGGAGAGACGAGCAGCGTTGATACCAACAGTACTGGAGAGAAGAGCAGCTTTGATACCAACAGTACTGGAGAGAAGAACAGCTTTGATACTCAGTACTGGAGAGAAGCGCAGCTTTGATACTCAGTACTGGAGAGAGGAGCAGCTTTGATACCAACAGTACTGGAGAGACGAGCAGCGTTGATATTCAGTACTGGAGAGAAGAGCAGCTTTGATATTCAGTACTGGAGAGAAGAGCAGCTTTGATACTCAGTACTGGAGAGACGAGCAGCGTTGATACCAACAGTACTGGAGAGAAGAGCAGCTTTGATACCAACAGTACTGGAGAGACGAGCAGCGTTGATACCAACAGTACTGGAGAGACGAGCAGCGTTGATACCAACAGTACTGGAGAGACGAGCAGCGTTGATACCAACAGTACTGGAGAGACGAGCAGCGTTGATACCAACAGTACTGGAGAGACGAGCAGCGTTGATACCAACAGTACTGGAGAGACGAGCAGCGTTGATACCAACAGTACTGGAGAGAAGAGCAGCTTTGATACCAACAGTACTAGAGAGACGAGCAGCGTTGATACCAACAGTACTAGAGAGACGAGCAGCGTTGATACCAACAGTACTGGAGAGACGAGCAGCGTTGATACCAACAGTACTGGAGAGAAGAGCAGCTTTGATACCAACAGTACTGGAGAGAAGAACAGCTTTGATACTCAGTACTGGAGAGAAGCGCAGCTTTGATACTCAGTACTGGAGAGAGGAGCAGCTTTGATACCAACAGTACTGGAGAGACGAGCAGCGTTGATATTCAGTACTGGAGAGACGAGCAGCGTTGATACTCAGTACTGGAGAGAAGAGCAGCTTTGATATTCAGTACTGGAGAGAAGAGCAGCTTTGATACCAACAGTACTGGAGAGAAGAGCAGCTTTGATACCAACAGTACTGGAGAGAAGAGCAGCTTTGATACCAACAGTACTGGAGAGAAGAGCAGGGTTGATACTCAGTACTGGAGAGAAGAGCAGCTTTGATACTCAGTACTGGAGAGAAGAGCAGCTTTGATACCAACAGTACTGGAGAGAAGAGCAGCTTTGATACTCAGTGCTGGAGAGAAGAGCAGCTTTGATACCAACAGTACTGGAGAGAAGAGCAGCTTTGATACCAACAGTACTGGAGAGAAGAGCAGCTTTGATACCAACAGTACTGGAGAGAAGAGCAGCTTTGATACCAACAGTACTGGAGAGAAGAGCAGCTTTGATACTCAATACTGGAGAGAAGAGCGGCTTTGAGCTGTAGAGATGGGAGAGGGATATTATCGGTCAAAACAGAGAGTGGTCCAGCAATGGATGGTCCATTGAGGAGCCAGACACAGCAGAGAGAAAACCTGTTTTGCCGGATGAGGCTGTGTGTGTGTGTGTGTGTGTGTGTGTGTGTGTGTGTGTGTGTGTGTGTGTGTGTGTGTGTGTGTGTGTGTGTGTGTGTGTGTGTGTGTGTGTGTGTGTGTGTGTGTGTTCAGGCTTTGTCCAGATGTCTAATTACTGTGTGAGCGCAGCAGGAGGATGTGTTAAACGGTATTTCCTCTCCAACTATCTGTTCTCGCTATAATGAGGAGATAAATAGACCAATCAGCTGAAGCCAGGACATATACAGTACACTGTGTCCCAAATGTCACCCTACTGTATTCCCTACCTACTACCCTATGGTCCGTGTTCTAAAGAAGTGCACTACAAAAGGGGAAAGGGTGCCATTTTTGGACTCGGGCAGGATATATAGGACCCCAGGGTGTTAATCTGCCAGTGTAGATGGCTGTTGGTGCTTGTGTGTGTATCCTATCCTGTCAGACTGTGTAACCCTGGCCCTATAAACCCTCTAAGGACAATGTGCTGAGTCTCAACAGAACAGAACAGAGCAGAACAGAGCAGAACAGGACAGAACAGGACAGAGCAGAACAGAACAGAACAGCACAGAACAGAACAGACCAGCACAGAACAGCACAGAACAGCACAGAACAGCACAGAACAGAACAGAACAGAACAGCACAGAACAGAAAAGAACAACACAGAACAGAACAGAACAGACCAGCACAGAACAGAACAGAACAGCACCTAACAGAACAGAACAGAACAGCACCTAACAGAACAGAACAGAACAGAACAGAACAGCACCTAACAGAACAGAACAGAACAGAACAGAACAGAACAGCACAGCACAGCACAGCACAGCACAGCACAGCACAGCACAGAACAGAACAGAACAGAACAGCACAGAACAGAAAAGAGCAACACAGAACAGAACAGACCAGCACAGAACAGAACAGACCAGCACAGAACAGAACAGAACAGAACAGCACCTAACAGAACAGAACAGAACAGAACAGAACAGCACCTAACAGAACAGAATAGAACAGAACAGAACAGAACAGCACCTAACAGAACAGAACAGAACAGAACAGAACAGAACAGAACAGAACAGAACAGCACAGAACAGCACAGAACAGAACAGCACAGAACAGAACAGAACAGAACAGCACAGCACAGCACAGCACAGCACAGCACAGCACAGCACAGAACAGAACAGAACAGAACAGAACAGCACCTAACAGAACAGAACAGAACAGAACAGTGCAGAACAGAACAGAACAGCACAGCACAGCACAGCACAGCACAGAACAGAACAGAACAGCACAGAACAGCACAGAACAGCACAGAACAGAACAGAACAGTGCAGAACAGAACAGAACAGAACAGAACAGAACAGTGCAGGAGTGTTTCAGTGTCCTAGACAGAGGGAGGAAGATACGGGGGGGGAAATGGCTCAAATTCAAGTTGAATGGAAAGAGCTGAGTTTTAAAGGGGACATAATGTTCCCCTGTACCCCAACACAGTGTTCCCCTGTACCCCAACACAGTGTTCCCCTGTACCCCAACACAGTGTTCCCCTGTACCCCAACACAGTGTTCCCCTGTACCCCAACACAGTGTTCCCCTGTACCCCAACACAGTGTTCACCTGTACCCCAACACAGTGTTCCCCTGTACCCCAACACAGTGTTCCCCTGTACCCCAACACAGTGTTCCCCTGTACCCCAACACAGTGTTCCCCTGTACCCCAACACACATCAATCAGATGGTCGGTTAAGCAACAGGGGTTTGAAGGACTTAGTTATCAGGATAACAGTAGCCAATACAGTGTTCACCTGTATCCTTTGGATACAATTACAATAAATTAATTTATCAAAAGTTCCAGCACAGTCGTTTTTATCTCAATATCCAATCATTTTATGGGTAACAATTAATTACCTTACTGTGATTGTTTTCAACAAAAATAGCTTCTTAGCAAAGAGCAATTTCCCAAGCAAGAAATTAGCTAGGACTGTCTGGGAGTGGTCTGAGTTGGGGAGGGGTAAACTGAAAATGAGCTGTTATTGGCGGAGAGGTTTGGAACACTCTTTCTCATTGGTCTAAATAGGGTGTCAATCTTAGTGAGTGGACTATTGTGATTCAAATAAGTCTAATTGAAAATGAATGAATGGGTGTATTTGGAAAGAAAACATCACCTGTCTGAACTACAGGGGTGGTGCTTTTAATTTATCATCACAACAACTACTGACTGTTAGAACGCACACAGAGGGCTTAATGTGTTACGGTCTGCATCTCACTAATGGTATATTTATGCAGAAACATGGAGCTGGGTTTTTCCATTACCTATAATGACTGTGCCAGATGTGAGTCTCTGATCTCTGTCAAGCCTTCATTAACCTGTGTAGACGGCAGTAGTCCTCTTTGTTACTGATATACATAAAAACCCTTCTGATCTCTATCAGCCTCTCCTCTGCTAGACAAACTAATGGACTGTGTGGGTGTGTGTTTGTGTGTGTGTGTTTGTATGTGTGTGTGTGGGTGTGTGTTTGTGTGTGTGTGTTTGTATGTGTGTGTGTGTGTGTGTGTTTGTTTGTATGTGTGTGTGTTTGTATGTGTGTGTGTGTGTGTTTGTTTGTATGTGTGTGTGTTTGTATGTGTGTGTTTGTATGTGTGTGTGTGTGTGTGTGTGTGTGTATGTGTGTGTTTGTATGTGTGTGTGTGTGTGTGAGAGAGATAGAGACAGAGAGAAAGAGTCTTTGATGTAAACCCAGAGTATCATTCAGGCACCTGTATGAGAGGACTCAGGGACAATAGAGTAGAACACAAACATTCAGCCCTCATCCTATTGTCATCAAGGAGCCTGGTATAACTGAAGCCCTACTCTGCTGTGGTGACGAAGGGCCAGGAGTGTTTTACCACGTGACCTGATCAGAGAAACATCCCCGCAGTTACAGGGTATAATTAAGAACCCATGGTTATTATTTTATTTTTATTTCACCTTTATTTAACCAGGTAGGCTAGTTGAGAACACCTTTATTTAACCAGGTAGGCTAGTTGAGAACACCTTTATTTAACCAGGTAGGCTAGTTGAGAACACCTTTATTTAACCAGGTAGGCTAGTTGAGAACAAGTTCTCATTTGCAACTGCGACCTGGCCAAGATAAAGCATAGCAGTGTGAGCAGACAACAAAGAGTTACACATGGAGTAAACAATTAACAAGTCAATAACACAGTAGAAAACAAATGAGTTTCAAGTAAGGAACAACTCAGGGCCCTAAAGATGGCATGAGTTTAGTCAGTAGTGTTTTGTACCTGATGGTACGAAAAGTGTAGTGTATAGAATTACCTAGCGTAGCATAGCATTACATAGCCTAGTGTATTGTATAGTAATGTAGCCTAGTGTAGCATAGCCTAGCCTAGCATAGCATAGTATCTTATACCTGATCGCTGATCTCATGCACCACCACCATAATGAGCTCAATCTGGTAAGAGAAATGTAGCGTAGCCTAGCCTAGCACAGCATAGTGTATTATACCTGATGGCAGATCTCATGAACCACCACCATGGTTAGCTCCATCTGGTAGGAGAAGTGTAGCATAGCCTAGCATAGCATAGCCTAGCATAGTGTATTGTACCTGATGGCAGATCTCATGAACCACCACCATGGTTAGCTCCATCTGGTAGGAGAAGGATGAGACCTCTGGGTCCAGTAGGATCTTCTGCTCTACAAACACACTCAGACCCCAGTTCTCCATGGCAGCGTAGGGGTGCTTGGGCACAGCCAGCAGGTCTGGTGAAAACACAGAGAGGTTAAAGGTTAGAGAGAAGGGTACAGCATCCGAGACAAAACAACCTTGAATTCACGTCCACCTGTTGAAACCATAGAAGTCAAAACAACTAAAAAGGACCAAGGCACTCGTCATGTGTTGGACTAGTAACCGGAAGGTTGCAAGTTCAAATCCCTGAGCTGACAAGGTACTAATCTGTCGTTCTGCCCCTGAACAAGGCAGTTAACCCACTGTTCCTAGGCCGTCATTGAAAATAAGAATTTGTTCTTAACTGACTTGCCTGGTTAAATAAAGGTCAAACATAAAAACATGTAATGAGTTTAAAATGCCTTTATGTAAGTTATGGCATGATCGGCTCCCCGAGTGGCGCAGCGGTCTAAGGCACTGCATCTCCAGTGCTAGAGGCGTCACTACAGACCCTGGTTCAATTCCAGGCTGAATCACATCCGGACGTGTTTAGGAGACCCATTGGGCGGCTCACAATTGGCCCAGCGTCGTCTGGGTTTGGCCGGTGGGCCGTCATTGTAAAGAAGAATTGGTTCTTAACCTACTCAATAGAACAACAAGTTTGAAACTCGTGAGGTGTTTTAGTCAGCATGTCCTTCGTCAAGGGAGAAACCAAGATACAGCAACCCAACGCTGTCTTCTACTAAAACAGA
>NW_022264313.1:78690-86190 GCF_002021735.2 Oncorhynchus kisutch | reverse complement strand
CATTTCCACAGTCAGATAAAGAGAGTTCTCTGTGACAGCTGCTGAGTGATGGAACACATTTCCACAGTCAGATAAAGAGAGTTCTCTGTGACAGCCGCTGAGTGATGGAACACATTTCCACAGTCAGATAAAGAGAGTTCTCTGTGACAGCAGTTGAGTGATGGAACACATTTCCACAGTCACATAAAGAGAGTGGTTGAGTTCTCTGTGACAGCTGTTGAGTGATGGAACACATTTCCACAGTCACATAAAGAGAGTGGTTGAGTTCTCTGTGACAGCTGTTGAGTGATGGAACACATTTCCACAGTCAGATAAAGAGAGTGGTTGAGTTCTCTGTGACAGCCGCTGAGTGATGGAACACATTTCCACAGTCAGATAAAGAGAGTGGTTGAGTTCTCTGTGACAGCCGTTGAGTGATGGAACACATTTCCACAGTCAGATAAAGAGAGTTCTCTGTGACAGCTGTTGATTGATGGAACACATTTCCACAGTCAGATAAAGAGAGTTCTCTGTGACAGCTGCTGAGTGATGGAACACATTTCCACAGTCAGATAAAGAGAGTTCTCTGTGACAGCCGCTGAGTGATGGAACACATTTCCACAGTCAGATAAAGAGAGTTCTCTGTGACAGCCGTTGAGTGATGGAACACATTTCCACAGTCAGATAAAGAGAGTTCTCTGTGACAGCTGTTGAGTGATGGAACACATTTCCACAGTCAGATAAAGAGAGTGGTTGAGTTCCCGGGACAGATGTCATTGTGTTTCTCTTTTAAAAACAACAGCCCTGGTTTACACAGAGAGAGACAAGAGACGTTCCCAACCCGGGACAGATGTCATTTTGTTTCACTGAATCCCATGCCGAATTCCCGGCTCTCTACTGTCAACACTGTTACTGTGCTTTCTATTGTGTTTTCAATAAACATCACCTGCAGGAGTAAGAAATAATCTGCTACTTTATGACTAGCTTCCTTAATCTGGGAGACTGGCAGTATCATGACGTGTGATTGGCGCATTGACAATTTGGCCCAATGGCAGTGCCCGCAGGGGTCAGATGTAGAAGAAACTAAATCTCTTATTTATAAAAACCAGGAAGCGGGAAGATTAGACTCGTGTTTTAGTGGGCATAGTAGGAGGCCTGTAAATTCAGGCGCCTGTAAATTCTACACGCCTTATCACAGCCTTGGCAAAATCAAGTGTTTTTGATCCACTCCTTATCTTAGTCAAAGACAACATGCGGTGCGGGTTTTAAAAAAACAAGTTAGAGTAAGTACTGTGGCTGTCGCAGCCGCCGTAACACGATTAGCGGGGTGTTTGGGGAAGGAACTAGATACACGCTATGTACAGCCATTTGCATATTCCTTTGAGGTAAATGACTGATCATTTCTGGAAGTGAGGGGTTATCTATCGCTTGGCGTGTGCCAGAGAAATGTGACATGGATGCATGTGCCCCTGTGCCTCACGCCTGTAGAGTATCGGGAGGCTGTTACAGGGGAGGGAAAACATCCCAGTGTTGGTTAGACATAGTTTAGGAAGCAGCAGGAAGGAGCTAGAGGATATCGTGAATAGACTTAATGAGAGAGAGAGAGAGAGAGAGAGAGAGAGAGGGGGGTATGAGGGAGAGGGAGAGAAGAAGAACGAGAGAAGGGGAGAAAGAGAGACGTTCTCATAACGACGGTTCTCATAACAACGTCTCTCACAACGACGGTTCTCATAACGACGGCTCTCATAACGACGGCTCTCATAACGACGGCTCTCATAACGACGGCTCTCACAACGACGGCTCTCATAACGACAGCTCTCATAACGACGGCTCTCATAACGACGGTTCTCATAACGACGGCTCTCATAACGACTGCTCTCATAACAACGTCTCTCATAACAACGGCTCTCATAACGATGGTTCTCATAACAACGGTTCTCATAACGATGGCACTCACAACGACGGTTCTCCTAACGACGGTTCTCATAACAACGGTTCTCATGGCTCCAGGACAACAAAAAAACAAGATGAAGGTGGAAAAACAACAACAACCGTGTAGTTATAAAACAGGCATGACGAAGCTAACCAGATGTTTCTATTGAATCAGCATTCTAGAATTAGACGTAAAGAGGAAACGATAATGGAACAGGCAGGCTCTAATTGGCCATTGTAATTGTGATTCATGACTGAAAGACTTGACGGCTACGGGGTAATTCCAGTTTTATATTGGCTCTGCATGGGCTGCATGCTCTTCCAATGAGGCGGCTAATGTCAATGAACAGGGGCACACGCAGGTCGACACGCTGGATCCACACAGGTCGACACGCTGGATCCACACAGGTCGACAAGCTGGATCCACACAGGGCCACACTGGATCCACGCAGGGCCACGTTGGATCCACACAGGGCCACGCTGGATCCACGCAGGGCGACATGCTGGATCCACACAGGGAGACACGCTGGATCCACGCAGGGCGACACGCTGGGTCCACGCAGGTCGACACGCTGGATCCAAGCAGGGCGACACGCTGGATCCACACAGGGCGACACGCTGGATCCACGCAGGGAGACACGCTGGATCCACACAGGGTGACACGCTGGGTCAACACAGGGCGACATGCTGGATCCACACAGGAAGACACGCTGGGTCCACGCAGGTCGACACGCTGGATCCACACAGGGTCACGCTGGATCCACACAGGGCGACACTCTGGGTCCACACAGGGCGACATGCTGGATCCACACAGGGCGACACTCTGGGTCCACACAGGGCCCATTTTCACGAGAGGAAAAGTTCATTAGCTGACTAAATAGAGGCATCCACTTTCTGACACGTAAAATGTGTAATACGCTTTCAAGGAAGGAAACGTTGATTAGCTAATGAAATGAAGGTATTCATCTATCTGTCCAGACACCACAGCCCTTCTGACAGGATACAGTAGGAACACTTCTAACAGGATACAGTAGGAACACTTCTGACAGGATACAGTAGGAACACTTCTAACAGGATACAGTAGGAACACTTATATCAGGATACAGTAGCAACACTTCTAAAAGGGTACAGTAGGATCACTTCTAACAGGATACTTCTATCAGGATACAGTAGGAACACTTCTATCAGGATACAGTAGGATCACTTCTAACAGGATACAGTAGGAATACTTCTAACAGGATACAGTAGGAACACTTCTGACAGGATACAGTAGGAACACTTCTAACAGGATACAGTTGGAACACTTCTAACAGGATACAGTAGGAGCACTTCTAACAGGATACAGTAGGAACACTTCTAACAGGATACAGTAGGAACCCTTCTAACAGGATACTGTAGGAACACTTCTAACAGGGTACAGTAGGAACACTTCTAACAGGATACAGTAGGAACACTTCTATCAGGATACAGTAGGAACACTTCTATCAGGATACAGTAGGAACACTTCTAACAGGATACAGTAGGAATACTTCTAACAGGATACAGTAGGAACACTTCTGACAGGATACAGTAGGAACACTTCTAACAGGATACAGTTGGAACACTTCTAACAGGATACAGTAGGAGCAACTTCTAACAGGATACAGTAGGAACACTTCTAACAGGATACAGTAGGAACCCTTCTAACAGGATACTGTAGGAACACTTCTAACAGGATACAGTAGGAACACTTCTAACAGGATACAGTAGGAGCACTTCTAACAGGATACTGTAGGAACACTTCTAACAGGATACAGTAGGAACACTTCTATCAGGATACAGTAGGAACACTTCTATCAGGATACAGTAGGAACACTTCTAACAGGATACAGTAGGAACACTTCTAACAGGATACAGTAGGAACAATTCTATCAGGATACAGTAGGAACACTTCTAACAGGGTACAGTAGGAGCACTTCTAACAGGATACAGTACGAACACTTCTGACAGGATACAGTAGGAACACTTCTAACAGGATACAGTTGGAACACTTCTAACAGGATACAGTAGGAGCACTTCTAACAGGATACAGTAGACACACTTCTAACAGGATACAGTAGGAACAATTCTATCAGGATACACTAGGAACACTTCTAACAGGGTACAGTAGGAACACTTCTAACAGGATACAGTAGGAACACTTCTATCAGGATACAGTAGGAACACTTCTATCAGGATACAGTAGGAACACTTCTAACAGGATACAGTAGGAACAATTCTATCAGGATACACTAGGAACACTTCTAACAGGGTACAGTAGGAACACTTCTAACAGGATACAGTAGGAACACTTCTATCAGGATACAGTAGGAACACTTCTATCAGGATACAGTAGGAACACTTCTAACAGGATACAGTAGGAACACTTCTAACAGGATACAGTAGGAACACTTCTGACAGGATACAGTAGGAACACTTCTAACAGGATACAGTTGGAACACTTCTAACAGGATACAGTAGGAGCACTTCTAACAGGATACTGTAGGAACACTTCTAACAGGATACAGTAGGAACACTTCTAACAGGATACTGTAGGAAAACTTCTAACAGGATACAGTAGGAACAATTCTGACAGGATACAGTAGGAACACTTCTAACAGGATACAGTAGGATCACTTATATCAGGATACAGTAGCAACACTTCTAAAAGGGTACAGTAGGATCACTTCTAACAGGATACAGTAGGAATAATTCTATGAGGATACAGTAGGAACACTTCTAACAGGGTACAGTAGGAACACTTCTAACAGGATACAGTAGGAACACTTCTATCAGGATACAGTAGGAACACTTCTATCAGGATACAGTAGGAACACTTCTAACAGGATACAGTAGGAATACTTCTAACAGGATACAGTAGGAACACTTCTGACAGGATACAGTAGGAACACTTCTAACAGGATACAGTTGGAACACTTCTAACAGGATACAGTAGGAGCACTTCTAACAGGATACAGTAGGAACCCTTCTAACAGGATACAGTAGGAACCCTTCTAACAGGATACTGTAGGAACACTTCTATCAGGATACAGTAGGAACACTTCTAACAGGATACAGTAGGAACACTTCTAACAGGATACAGTAGGAACAATTCTGACAGGATACAGTAGGAACACTTCTAACAGGATACAGTAGGAACACTTATATCAGGATACAGTAGCAACACTTCTAAAAGGGTACAGTAGGATCACTTCTAACAGGATACAGTAGGATAATTATATCAGGATACAGTAGGAACACTTCTAACAGGGTACAGTAGGAACACTTCTAACAGGATACAGTAGGAACACTTCTATCAGGATACAGTAGGAACACTTCTATCAGGATACAGTAGGAACACTTCTAACAGGATACAGTAGGAATACTTCTAACAGGATACAGTAGGAACACTTCTGACAGGATACAGTAGGAACACTTCTAACAGGATACAGTTGGAACACTTCTAACAGGATACAGTAGGAGCACTTCTAACAGGATACAGTAGGAACACTTCTAACAGGATACAGTAGGAACCCTTCTAACAGGATACTGTAGGAACACTTCTAACAGGATACAGTAGGAACACTTCTAACAGGATACAGTAGGAGCACTTCTAACAGGATACTGTAGGAACACTTCTAACAGGATACAGTAGGAACACTTCTATCAGGATACAGTAGGAACACTTCTAACAGGATACAGTAGGAGCACTTCTAACAGGATACTGTAGGAACACTTCTAACAGGATACAGTAGGAACACTTCTAACAGGATACAGTAGGAACACTTCTATCAGGATACAGTAGGACCACTTCTATCAGGATACAGTAGGAACACTTCTAACAGGATACAGTAGGAACACTTCTAACAGGATACAGTAGGAACAATTATATCAGGATACAGTAGGAACACTTCTAACAGGGTACAGTAGGAACACTTCTAACAGGATACAGTAGGAACACTTCTGACAGGATACAGTAGGAACACTTCTAACAGGATACAGTTGGAACACTTCTAACAGGATACAGTAGGAGCACTTCTAACAGGATACAGTAGGAACACTTCTAACAGGATACAGTAGGAGCACTTCTAACAGGATACTGTAGGAACACTTCTAACAGGATACAGTAGGAACACTTCTAATAGGATACTGTAGGAACACTTCTAACAGGATACAGTAGGAACACTTCTAACAGGATACAGTAGGAACACTTCTAACAGGATACAGTAGGAACACTTCTAACAGGATACAGTAGGAACACTTCTATCAGGATACAGTAGGAACACTTCTAACAGGATACAGTAGGAACCCTTCTAACAGGATACTGTAGGAACACTTCTAACAGGATACAGTAGGAACACTTCTAACAGGATACAGTAGGAGCACTTCTAACAGGAAACTGTAGGAACACTTCTAACAGGATACAGTAGGAACACTTCTATCAGGATACAGTAGGAACACTTCTAACAGGATACAGTAGGAGCACTTCTAACAGGATACTGTAGGAACACTTCTAACAGGATACAGTAGGAACACTTCTAACAGGATACAGTAGGAACACTTCTATCAGGATACAGTAGGACCACTTCTATCAGGATACAGTAGGAACACTTCTAACAGGATACAGTAGGAACACTTCTAACAGGATACAGTAGGAACAATTATATCAGGATACAGTAGGAACACTTCTAACAGGGTGCAGTAGGAACACTTCTAACAGGATACAGTAGGAACACTTCTGACAGGATACAGTAGGAACACTTCTAACAGGATACAGTTGGAACACTTCTAACAGGATACAGTAGGAGCACTTCTAACAGGATACAGTAGGAACACTTCTAACAGGATACAGTAGGAGCACTTCTAACAGGATACTGTAGGAACACTTCTAACAGGATACAGTAGGAACACTTCTAATAGGATACTGTAGGAACACTTCTAACAGGATACAGTAGGAACACTTCTAACAGGATACAGTAGGAACACTTCTAACAGGATACAGTAGGAACACTTCTAACAGGATACAGTAGGAACACTTCTATCAGGATACAGTAGGAACACTTCTAACAGGATACAGTAGGAACACTTCTAACAGGATACAGTAGGAACACTTCTATCAGGATACAGTAGGAACACTTCTAACAGGATACAGTTGGAACACTTCTAACAGGGTAGAGTATGAACACTTCTGACAGGATACAGTACGAACACTTCTAACAGGATACAGTAGGAACACTTCTATCAGGATACAGTAGGATCAATTCTATCAGGATACAGTAGGAACACTTCTAACAGGATACAGTAGGAACACTTCTAACAGGATAATGTAGGAACACTTCTATCAGGATACAGTAGGAACACTTCTAACAGGGTACAGTAGGATCACTTCTAACAGGATACAGTAGGAACAATTCTATCAGGATACAGTAGGAACACTTCTAACAGGGTACAGTAGGAACACTTCTAACAGGATACAGTAGGAACACTTCTATCAGGATACAGTAGGAACACTTCTATCAGGATACAGTAGGAACACTTCTAACAGGATACAGTAGGAATACTTCTAACAGG
>NW_022264313.1:71190-73690 GCF_002021735.2 Oncorhynchus kisutch | reverse complement strand
TGACAGACACTAGTATAGCACTTAGGTACTGAGTCAGCCCAATGTACTGTGTGTGTGTGACAGACACTAGTATAGCACTTAGGTACTGAGTCAGCCCAATGTACTGTGTGTGTGTGACAGACACTAGTATAGCACTTAGGTACTGAGTCAGCCCAATGTACTGTGTGTGTGACAAACACTAGTATAGCACTTAGGTACTGAGTCAGCCCAATGTACTGTGTGTGTGACACTAGTATAGCACTTAGGTACTGAGTCAGCCCAATGTACTGTGTGTGTGTGGACACTAGTATAGCACTTAGGTACTTGAGTCAGCCCAATGTACTGTGTGTGTGTGTGTGTGTGACACTAGTATAGCACTTAGGTACTGAGTCAGCCCAATGTACTGTGTGTGTGTGTGACACTAGTATAGCACTTAGGTACTGAGTCAGCCCAATGTACTGTGTGTGTGTGACAGACACTAGTATAGCACTTAGGTACTGAGTCAGCCCAATGTACTGTGTGTGTGACACTAGTATAGCACTTAGGTAATGACTCAGCCCAATGTACTGGGTGTGTGTGTGACACTAGTATAGCACTTAGGTACTGAGTCAGCCCAATGTACTGTGTGTGTGTGACAGACACTAGTATAGCACTTAGGTGCTGAGTCAGCCCAATGTACTGTGTGTGTGTGACAGACACTAGTATAGCACTTAGGTACTGAGTCAGCCCAATGTACTGTGTGTGTGTGACAGACACTAGTATAGCACTTAGGTACTGAGTCAGCCCAATGTACTGTGTGTGTGACAAACACTAGTATAGCACTTAGGTACTGAGTCAGCCCAATGTACTGTGTGTGTGACACTAGTATAGCACTTAGGTAATGACTCAGCCCAATGTACTGGGTGTGTGTGTGACACTAGTATAGCACTTAGGTACTGAGTCAGCCCAATGTACTGTGTGTGTGTGACAGACACTAGTATAGCACTTAGGTACTGAGTCAGCCCAATGTACTGTGTGTGTGTGACAGACACTAGTATAGCACTTAGGTACTGAGTCAGCCCAATGTACTGTGTGTGTGTGACAGACACTAGTATAGCACTTAGGTACTGAGTCAGCCCAATGTACTGTGTGTGTGACAAACACTAGTATAGCACTTAGGTACTGAGTCAGCCCAATGTACTGTGTGTGTGACACTAGTATAGCACTTAGGTACTGAGTCAGCCCAATGTACTGTGTGTGTGTGGACACTAGTATAGCACTTAGGTACTGAGTCAGCCCAATGTACTGTGTGTGTGTGTGTGTGTGACACTAGTATAGCACTTAGGTACTGAGTCAGCCCAATGTACTGTGTGTGTGTGTGACACTAGTATAGCACTTAGGTACTGAGTCAGCCCAATGTACTGTGTGTGTGTGTGACAGACACTAGTATAGCACTTAGGTACTGAGTCAGCCCAATGTACTGTGTGTGTGACACTAGTATAGCACTTAGGTACTGAGTCAGCCCAATGTACTGTGTGTGTGTGTGACACTAGTATAGCACTTAGGTACTGAGTCAGCCCAATGTACTGTGTGTGTGACAGACACTAGTATAGCACTTAGGTACTGAGTCAGCCCAATGTACTGTGTGTGTGACAGACACTAGTATAGCACTTAGGTACTGAGTCAGCCCAATGTACTGTGTGTGTGTGTGTGACACTAGTATAGCACTTAGGTAATGACTCAGCCCAATGTACTGTGTGTGTGTGTGTGACACTAGTATAGCACTTAGGTACTGAGTCAGCCCAATGTACTGTGTTGTGTGTGACAGACACTAGTATAGCACTTAGGTACTGAGTCAGCCCAATGTACTGTGTGTGTGACACTAGTATAGCACTTAGGTAATGACTCAGCCCAATGTACTGGGTGTGTGTGTGACACTAGTATAGCACTTAGTACTGAGTCAGCCCAATGTACTGTGTGTGGTGACGACACATAGTATAGCCTTAGGTGCTGAGTCAGCCCAATGTACTGTGTGTGTGTGACAGACACTAGTATAGCAACTTAGGTACTGAGTCAGCCCTACAATGGTACTGTGTGTGTGTGACAGACCTAGTATAGCACTTAGGGTACTGATTCAGCCCAATGATACTGTGTGTGTGGACAAACACTAGTATAGCACTTAGGTACTGAGTCAGCCCAATGTACTGTGTGTGTGACACTAGTATAACTTAGGTACTGAGTCAGCCCAATGTACTGTGTGTGTGTGTGACACTAGTATAGCACTTAGGTACTGAGTCACCCAATGTACTGTGTGTGTGTGACAGACACTAGTATAGCACTTAGGTACTGAGTCAGCCCAATGTACTGTGTGTGTGTGTGACAGACACTAGTATAGCACTTAGGTACTGAGTCAGCCCAATGTACTGTGTGTGTGTGTGCAGACACTAGTATAGCCACTTATGTACTGAGTCATCCCAATGTACTGTGTGTGTGACACCCTAGTATAGCACTTAGGTACTGAGTCAGCCCAATGTACTGTGTG
>NW_022264313.1:60697-71090 GCF_002021735.2 Oncorhynchus kisutch | reverse complement strand
TCATCATAAAAACAATTGCTATTGATGGATGACCTTTCTGTAACAGCAGGCTTTTAGGGGCCCTGAATTTCAATGTATCAAGGTGAAAGTGAAGCCCCACAGTTACTGACTATACATCAAAGTTAACCTATGAAACACCTTGTGAAGATTATTGTCTGCCTTTGGGAGTGCCAGCTGCTTCGTAAAATGCCGATCCATTCTCCTCTCTAAGGCTCTCTGTCAGGACCAAGACGAGAGAGACAGACTGGCAAAATGGAGCTTTAAAAAACCCTTGTGGGGATACAGAATAGACCATCCTGTCCCATAGGGTTTAAGCTCAAAGGACATCTCGGTTCACTTCGACTCGTTGCTATTTCAAAACTGCATCAAAAACCCGAGAGAGAATCACACAGCGTTTCACAGACTGTGTGGGACAGAGAGTACGAGAGGGCAAAGATGTCAAGCTCTGCCGCTGAATGGACTACAGGTCACGTCCATGAAAGAGAGCTGAGATTAAAAGAATAAAGAGAGAGGTTTGATGCTGGAGGCTCCAGCAGTTACCAGTAGAACACCTGCTCTGTGCTGTCAGAGCTTTACAGGAGCCAGAGCACAGCTAGAGACAGGGAGAGAGAGAGAGGAGAGAGAGAGAGAGGAGAGAGGAGAGAGAGAGAGGAGAGGACCAGAGAGAGAGAAAGACAGAGAGAGACACAGAGAGAGACACAGAGAGAGAGAGAGAGTGAGAGAGAGTGGTGAGGCAGAAGGAGACTCCACAGAAGGTAAAGGGCTGCGTTCTTAACTTCCCCTTGTTCCCTGACAGGGAACTCAGCATATGTTCTGGGTCTGGATGAACTCTGAGTACTTCTCTGAGTGCAGTGATCCCTGAACTACCCTGACTGACTGGTGAGTTGTGTGGTGCAGAGGGAAAGAACAATGTGCAAAATGATTTAGATTTGTCTGACGGGTTGGCAAACCATCTCTCTCTCTCTCTCTCTCTCTCTCTCTTTCTTCCCCTCTCTCCATCTCTCAATTATTAAAAAGTTAAACAAGTGTTTGGAACCGGAGCACCTGTTTCCTTCATGAGAAAGCAGCCAGTGGTGTGTCTGTGTATTCAGACTGTGTGTCTGTGTATTCAGACTGTGTCTCTGTATTCAGACTGTGTCTCTGTGTATTCAGACTGTCTCTGTGTATTCAGACTGTGTGTCTGTGTATTCAGACTGTGTGTCTGTGTATTCAGACTGTGTCTCTGTGTATTCAGACTGTGTCTCTGTGTATTCAGACTGTGTCTCTGTGTATTCAGACTGTGTCTGTGTATTCAGACTGTGTGTCTGTGTATTCAGACTGTGTGTCTGTGTATTCAGACTGTGTGTCTGTGTATTCAGACTGTGTGTCTGTGTATTCAGACTGTGTGTCTCTGTGTATTCAGACTGTGTGTCTGTGTATTCAGACTGTGTGTCTCTGTGTATTCAGACTGTGTCTCTGTGTATTCAGACTGTGTGTCTGTGTATTCAGACTGTGTCTCTGTGTATTCAGACTGTGTGTCTGTGTATTCAGACTGTGTCTCTGTGTATTCAGAATGTGTGTCTGTGTATTCAGACTGTTTATATCTGTGTATTCAGACTGTGTCTCTGTGTATTCAGACTGTGTATCTGTGTATTCAGACTGTGTCTTTGTGTATTCAGACTGTGTCTCTGTGTATTCAGACTGTGTGTCTGTGTATTCAGACTGTGTCTCTGTGTATTCAGACTGTCTCTGTGTATTCAGACTGTGTGTCTGTGTATTCAGACTGTGTCTCTGTGTATTCAGACTGTGTCTCTGTGTATTCAGACTGTGTGTCTCTGTGTATTCAGACTGTGTGTCTGTGTAGTCAGACTGTGTGTCTGTGTATTCAGACTGTGTCTCTGTGTATTCAGAATGTGTCTCTGTGTATTCAGACTGTGTGTCTCTGTGTATTCAGACTGTGTGTCTGTGTATTCAGACTGCGTCTCTGTGTATTCAGACTGTGTTTCTGTGTATTCAGACTGTGTCTGTGTATTCAGACTGTGTGTCTCTGTGTATTCAGACTGTGTGTCTGTGTATTCAGACTGTGTCTCTGTGTATTCAGACTGTGTGTCTCTGTGTATTCAGACTGTGTGTCTGTGTATTCAGACTGTGTCTCTGTGTATTCAGACTGTGTCTCTGTGTATTCAGACTGTGTGTCTGTGTATTCAGACTGTGTCTCTGTGTATTCAGACTGTGTCTCTGTGTATTCAGACTGTGTCTGTGTATTCAGACTGTGTGTCTGTGTATTCAGACTGTGTGTCTGTGTATTCAGACTGTGCTCTGTGTATTCAGACTGTGTCTCTGTGTATTCAGACTGTGTCTCTGTGTATTCAGACTGTGTCTCTGTGTATTCAGACTGTGTCTCTGTGTATTCAGACTGTGTCCTCTGTGTATTCAGGCTGTGTGTCTGTGTATTCAGACTGTGTCTCTGTGTATTCAGACTGTGTATCTATGTGTATTCAGACTGTGTCTCTGTGTATTCAGACTGTGTGTCTCTGTGTATTCAGACTGTGTATCTCTGTGTATTCAGACTGTGTCTCTGTGTATTCAGACTGTGTGTCTCTGTGTATTCAGACTGTGTCTCTGTGTATTCAGAACTGTGTGTCTCTGTGTATTCAGACTGTGTGTCTCTGTGTATTCAGACTGTGTCTCTGTGTATTCAGACTGTGTGTCTCTGTGTATTCAGACTGTGTGTCTCTGTGTATTCAGACTGTGTGTCTCTGTGTATTCAGACTGTGTCTCTGTGTATTCAGACTGTGTGTCTCTGTGTATTCAGACTGTGTCTCTGTGTATTCAGACTGTGTCTCTGTGTATTCAGACTGTGTGGTCTCTGTGTATTCAGACTGTGTATCTCTGTGTATTCAGACTGTGTCTCTGTGTATTCAGACTGTGTGTCTCCTGGTGTATTCAGACTGTGTCTCTGTGTATTCAGACTGTGTGTCTCTGTGTATACAGACTGTGTATCTCTGTGTATTCAGACTGTGTCTCTGTGTATTCAGACTGTGTCTCTGTGTATTCAGACTGTGTGTCTCTGTGTATTCAGACTGTGGTGTCTCTGTGTATTCAGACTGTGTATCTCTGTGTATTCAGACTGTGTCTCTGTGTATTCAGACTGTGTCTCTGTGTATTCAGGGTAGGAGACTTTGTAGAGCGTGACATAACCAGAGAATATTATTACTGGTCGTATCAGGAGGATGCTGTACACAAAGCCACCACACACTGCAATAACTCCTCGTCTTCATTTCCCCTTCATCAGGAAGTAGAAGGCTGGAGGGGATAGGCTGTGTGGTAGTGGATTTGTCCCATTGTCCCACCTGTGATATGCTCAGTCTGTAATACTTGCAAATGTAATCTATCTGAATATGTTAAACCACTTATCTCAGAGTCTCTTCTGAGATCGTTACAAATCATTTTGGGGAGGGGGCATTTACAAACCCGAGAGAGTGGAGGAGGTAGAGTAGGGATAACAAAGTTTCTCTTTTCCAGGTAAATATTCTCCAGGGTCATCTCTCATCTCGATGTGTGCTCATTCATCTTTGGGAACAATTCCCGAAGTCAAGTCATCCATGCAGTCCTCCGCTATCTAAGAATAACGTACAGGAAGTCAAGCCATCCATGACGCTGATAGCACCACTGCTACCTCTCCTTGAAGTCCTACTGAAAGCTCTCTAGACATACAATGAACGCTTCAGACTGGAACAAGAAAGGAGGAGAATCAAGGTAGTTTATTAAAGGCCTGATAGAATGATTCTCAACCATTAAACATAACAGAGATTCATTGACTTTCCACTGCGACTCCATCCTGCATGGGAGGGGGACGACGACATTACAATGCACTGACTGTATCCTCCCTGAATATGCACTGTGATTGGAGGTAGATTTACTCCACAGTAGAGTGGAGTAATGACTAGCTCTGCCCCTCTCATTATAGAGTTTCTGATCTGATAGAAAACACAACGGCTTTTACAACAAACAAAAAACTCATATTAATATAAACCATTTTATTTTATTTCCCAACTTTCCGGTGATAGAATCACACCGACGGTCTGAATGCAAATTGAATTCCTGTTAACTGCTAACAGTTTAGAGTCAATGAGAGAGAATGTGTTGTTTTAACCGAATATGGAGATTTTGTCTGCTTTTAAACAGGGTGTTCAAGAGACAGGTTCTGAACATATTTCATAACACTGGTCGTATTAATAAGTCAGATTAGATGGAGTATCCTGTCGGCTTCGGGCTCTATTTCATAACTGTGGTGAATTAGTGATAGAGCCTTCCAGTCTTGTACCCGGTTTTACCTCAATATATTTCCTCAACATACTGTACACTATCAATGGTTTTACCTCAATATATTTCCTCAACATACTGCACTCTACCAATGGTTTTACCTCCATATATTTCCTCAACATACTGCACTCTACCAATGGTTTTACCTCCATATATTTCCTCAACATACTGCATACTATCAATGGTTTTACCTCCATATATTTCCTCAACATACTGTACACTATCAATGGTTTTACCTCCATATATTTCCTCAACATACTGTACACTATCAATGGTTTTACCTCAATATATTTCCTCAACATACTGTACACTATCAATGGTTTTACCTCAATATATTTCCTCAACATACTGTACACTATCAATGGTTTTACCTCAATATATTTCCTCAACATACTGTACACTATCAATGGTTTTACCTCCATATATTTCCTCAACATACTGCACTCTACCAATGGTTTTACCTCCATATATTTCCTCAACATACTGCACTCTACCAATGGTTTTCCCTCAATACCTCTGCTCTCTATACACTCTAATGGACTGCTGCTCAGCCACTTAACCCCTGATTGTATGCATATAACCACCACATCTATCACTGATGTCGTTATTGACATTGTTTTTCTACATACTGTATATTAATTTATTTATATTGACACTATCTATTTCTGATATTGCTTCTATGCAAGTAAACCATTAGGCTGTACAGTTTCCACCTTCTGTAGAGACCCATCCACTGAGCAAGATGTGGCTGGGGGTTTCTTTCAGATGACCCATCAGTTTAGACAAGTGTGTCTGGTTAAGCGTCATCTAATATATATATATATATATTTAATTATCTGGACACTTTCTGTTTACCTGGACGTTTTCTTTACTGTAGGCTACTACATTTACCACGTTTAGTCTTCATCTTTACTTACACTACTCACTGTTTAGCACACGACCTGGCACGTGAATCCTTAAAGAGAATGGGCGGGGCTAATGCTTAAGAGTGTGTGAACGATGCTGAATGGGAGGGGCTAAGGCGTAAGAGGGTGTGAACGATGCTGAATGGGTGGGGCTAAGGATTAAGAGGGTGTGAACGATGCTGAATGGGTGGGGCTAAGGCGTAAGAGGGTGTGAACGATGATGAATGGGTGGGGCTAAGGATTAAGAGGGTGTGAACGATGCTGAATGGGTGGGGCTAAGGCTTAAGAGGGTGTGAACGATGCTGAATGGGAGGGGCTAAGGCGTAAGAGGGTGTGAACGATGATGAATGGGTGGGGCTAAGGCATAAGAGGGTGTGAATGATGCTGAATGGGTGGGGCTAAGGCTTAAGAGGGTGTGAATGATGCTGAATGGGTGGGGCTAAAGGCTTAAGAGGGTGTGAACGATGCTGAATGGGGGTGGAGACATAGAAGATCTCTCCAGTAGGTGAACAAAAACATTCAGAGGTCATTTTCTCAAAAGTGGAGTTACAAATGGATCAACTTTCAAAGCAGAATGACTTTCCCATTGTTCCTCAAATGCAGTGTATGTTATACCATGTTGTAGCTCTGAGTCTCTGCCTTTATCCAATGTAAAAAATACAAATAAACAAAATTTTAAATTTAACTACGTAAGACCGAATCAAGGCGGTCGGTCACGATTTGTCACATTTACTCAAATAGGCTACAAAATAAATCTTACGGTACCGTACCAAAACAACCGTGCAACATGAAAGGAAATGAAGGTATATGACCCTCCATTGAAACGGAAAAGACAAAACAAAATATTCCATAAGATGAGAATCTTAGAAAAAAAGAAAGTCCTCTCAAGTTGTGAAGGTAAACAAGAAAAAGCTTCCAAGACAGAAAATAGCCGGGGCAATTTGACTTTCAAAAGCTTTTGTCTCTCACATCCCTTACTGCTCGTCTTTACTGGAGAAAACAAGCTGTCTGTACTTCCACATCATGGAAAACTCCAGAAGTGATGAAAAACCCCACGTCAAACCAGAGGCATAGAAAGATAAGCTTTAAACAAACAACCGCAACAACAAAAAACGGACCCGCAAAATATAGATGCTTACTTTTGATTGGGAGTCATTGGAGAATTGGTTTAGCTCTACTGAAGAGAGGAAGTGTCATAAATCTATGGATAGAGAGTATCTGCATTACACCTGTTCAACAGCCAAGGGACTTGTTATGTGCAGGGAAAACAACCATATCACCATGGGGTCCTTAACTCCAGACAGATAGAAACCTGCCTGAGACAAAAATATCACCAAAAAGACAAAAAATACCACAAAAAAACCACTACGAAGACATATTTCCATCAGGCATCTCTGAGGAGTTCCGTTAGAGTTGGTATTGACTAGTTAGATCAGGGAGATTTGGTCTATGGTAAGAGCGATATTGAATTTGAACATTCAAATCAGTTAAAAATTTAATTTTCAAACTGAATGTAATATTCATTCAATTCAGTTTCAAATCATGAAATACAAGTTCAATTTATGAATTCAACGATTCAATTTGTGCAATACAAAATTTTATAAAAAAATATGACATTTAAATTCAATATCATAATACAAAATGGAAAAAGTATAGAATTCAAATGAAATACAATTGTAGCGTTTGAACCATTTTGGCTATAAGCTATTATGACCTCATTCTCTGTAACATGGACCTTCCTTCTAATGATGATCACAGTCTGAGCAGGACACATCAATTAAAAGGAAGTTGTCACAATAATGTGGCCTTCATAAGAATAGAGGTTGAAGAGCCTTGTCATAACTGCTTTTTCTGAGAACAACAGGATGTGTTCCCACTTGTATTTATGTGATTCTTTATGTTGGGGGAAATCAGCCCAAAGCTACAGATGTAGGATCTTAATTTGATCCATTTTGCTAAAGCAGGAAAAATAATTGTGCAGCGATGGGAATGTGAATTATTATGTGGACTATTATTAAAGAAAAAGGTTGTGTACGTGGTTGATACACTACAAGTTTGCTGTGGAAAATTCTCAGCACAAAAAAAGTTTGATCAAATGAAGATCCTGCACCTGTACATGCTACTGTGGAAGGATGCTGTTAAGATCCTGATATTCTGTTCTTTGTTAGGGAAGTAACAATTACACCTTACATGTTCACCATAGCAACAAGCTGTAAAACCAGGCTCAAATCCCCCCCCCCCCCCCCGCCCCCTTTCCAGATATACTGTAAAAAGACATGTGTGAACTGTTTCACTCTGCACACGCGTTCAAGCTCCTCTGGTTGGCCTACACATAATCCATTAGCACTCGGTGTGAAACGTGATACATACAGACGCCGCTGTCACCCGCCTGACACCTACTCTGAGCTAAATGTCAGCTCCCATTGCTATCAGTTAATGTCAGAATAGAGACGTGTAAAAACAGTCAGTCTGTTTCCCTGTCTACTGACTCTGTCTGCGATGGCGTCCACAGATGACATGATCGCCATCACACTGCACACTGCCCTATCCCATCTGGACAAGAGGAATTACCTTCGTGAGAATGCTGTTCGTCGACTACAGCTCAGCATTCAACACCATAGTTCCGTCCAAGTTCGTGATCAAGATGGAGGCCCTGGGTCTCAACCCCTTCCCTGTGTAATTGGGTCCTGGACTTTCTGACGGGCCGACACCCAGGTGGGGAAGGTAGGAAACAACATCTCCACTTCGCTGACCTTCAACACTGGGGTCCCACAAGGGTGCGTGCTCAGCCCCCTCCTGTACTCCCTGTTCACCCATGACTGTGTGGCCATGCACGCCTACAACTCAATCATCGAATTTGCAGACGATACAACAGTAGTGGGCTCACCAACAACGATGAGACAGCCTATAGGTAGGAGTGTGGTGTCAGGAAAACAACCTCTCGCTCAACATCAACAAAACAAAGGAGATGATTGTGGACTTCAGGAAACAGCAGAGGGAGCACCCACCTATCCACATCGACGGGACAGTAGTGGAGAAGGTGGAAAGTTTTAAGTTCCTCGGCGTACACATCACAGACAAACTGAGATGGTCCACCCACACAGACAGTGTGGTTAAGAAGGCACAACAGCGCCTCTTCAACCTCAGCAGGCTGAAGAAATGTGGCTTGTCACCCAAAACCCTGACAAACTTTTATATGATGCACAATCGAGAGCATCCTGTCGGGCTGTATCACCGCCTGGTACAGCAACTGCACCGCTCACAACCGCAGGGCTCTCCAGAGGGTGGTGCGGTCGGCACAACGCATCACCGGGGGCAAATTACCTGCCCTCCATGACACCTACACCACCCGATGTCACAGGAAGGCCAAAAAGATAATCAAGGACAACAACCACCTGAGCCACAGCCTGTTCACACCGCTATCATCCAGAAGGCGAGGTCAGTACAGGTGCATCAAAGCTGGGACCGAGAGACTGAAAAACAGCTTCTATCTCAAGGCCATCAGACTGTTAAACAGCCACCACTAACACAGAGAGGCTGCTGCCTACGTACAGATATGAAATCATTGGCCACTTTAATAAATAGATCACTAGTAACTTTAAATAATGCCACTTTAATAATGTTTACATATGTTACATTACTCATATCATGTCTGTACTGTATTTTATACCATCTACTGCACCTTGCCGATGCCGCTCAGCCATCACTCATCCATATATTTATTTCTACATATTCTCATTCCATCCCTTTAGATTGGTGTGTATGAGGTAGTGGTTGTGGAATTGTTAGATTACATGTTAGATATTACTGCACTGTCGGAACTAGAAGCACAAGCATTTCATTACACTCACAATAACATCTGCTAGCCATGTGTATGTGACCAATAACATCTGCTAACCATTTGCTACATGTTGACCAATAACATCTGCTAACCATGTGTATGTGACCAATAACATCTGCTAACCATGTGTATGTGACCAATAACATCTGCTAACCATGTGTATGTGACCAATAACATCTGCTAACCATGTGTATGTGACCAATAACATCTGCTAACCATGTGTATGTGACCAATAACATCTGCTAACCATGTGTATGTGACCAATAACATCTGCTAACCATGTGTATGTGACCAATAACATCTGCTAACCGTGTGTATGTGACCAATAACATCTGCTAGCCATGCGTATGTGATCAATAACATCTGCTAACCATGTGTATGTGACCAATAACATCTGGTAACCATGTGTATGTGACCAATAACATCTGCTAACCGTGTGTATGTGACCAATAACATCTGCTAGCCATGTGTATGTGATCAATAACATCTGCTAACCCTGTGTATGTGACCAACAACATCTGTTTAACCATGTGTATGTGATCAATAACATCTGCTAACCCTGTGTATGTGACCAACAACATCTGTTTAACCATGTGTATGTGATCAATAACATCTGCTAACCATGTGTATGTGATCAATAACATCTGCTAACCATGTGTATGTGATCAATAACATCTGCTAACCCTGTGTATGTGATCAATAACATCTGCTAACCATGTGTATGTGATCAATAACATCTGCTAACCCTGTGTATGTGATCAATAACATCTGCTAACCCTGTGTATGTGACCAATAACATCTGCTAGCCATGCGTATGTGATCAATAACATCTGCTAACCATGTGTATGTGACCAATAACATCTGCTAACCGTGTGTATGTGACCAATAACATCTGCTAGCCATGTGTATGTGATCAATAACATCTGCTAACCATGTGTATGTGATCAATAACATCTGCTAACCATGTGTATGTGATCAATAACATCTGTTTAACCATGTGTATGTGATCAATAACATCTGCTAACCATGTGTATGTGATCAATAACATCTGATTTGATCTGATTTATATTCACCGCATTTGTTGACACACTACACGGTGTAGTGTACTCTGTCCCCTTAAACCTGGTCCACTTCCCCAGTCATAAATACATCACCCTGGTTAATAGTTATTAACTGGTACATCACATCTGGCTTTGAGGACAGTCAACTGCAGCTGCCGAGCCTTACTGTGAAAGAGGTGTGAACACTGAGACTCGTTCTCTCTCTCAATTCAACTTCATTATCAATCTGTCATCCCCTCTCTCTCTCTCGTCTCTCACCCCTTCTTCTCCATCTCTCTCTC
>NW_022264313.1:49753-60597 GCF_002021735.2 Oncorhynchus kisutch | reverse complement strand
CTCCCCCCCCTCTCTCTTCTCTCTCTCTCTTGCTCTCTCTTCTCTTCTCTCTCTCTACCTCCTTCTCTCTCTCTCTCCTCTCTCTCTTCCCCCCTCCTCTCTCTGTCTCTCTCTCTCTCTTCCTCTCTCTTTCCCTCCCCTCTATAACTCTATTTTAATTCAATTCAATTCAATTCCATGGCTTTATTAGCAGGGGAAACATGTGTTAACATTGCCAAAGCAAGTGAGGTAGATAATATACAAAAGGGAAATATACAATAAAAATGAACAGTAACATTACACTCACAGAAGTTCCAAAATAATAAAGACATTACAAATGTCATATTATGTATATATACAGTGTTGTAACAATGTACAAATGGTTTAAAGGACACAAGATAAAATAAATAAGCATAAATATGGGTTTGTATTACAATGGTGTTTGTTCTTCACTGGTGACCTTTTCTCGTGGCAACAGGTCATACATCTTGCTGCTGTGATGGCACACTGTGGTATTTCACCCAGTAGATATGGGGACTGTATCAAATCGGGTTTGTTTTCAAATTTATTGTGGATCTGTGTAATCTGAGGGAAATATGTCTCTCTAATATGGTCATACATTGGACAGGAGGTAGGAAGTGCAGCTCAGTTTCCACCTCATTTTGTGGGCAGTGTGCACATAGCCTGTCTTCTCTTGAGAGCCATGTCTGCCTTCGGCTGCCTTTCTCAATAGCAAGGCTATGCTCACTGAGTCTGTACATAGTCAAAGCTTTCCTTAAGTTTGGTTCAGTCACAGTGGTCAGGTATTCTGCCACTGTGTACTCCCTGTTTAGGGACAAATAGCCCATTTCTCTCTCTCTCCCCGCTTCTCTCTCTGAGGAGAGTACTTTACCTCAAGGGAAGCACTGAGCTGCCATGATAATCATAGGTCTGTCAAACACCTCCTACCTTAGGTACCTGCTGGATGGATGAACCTCTTTGACGTTCCTAACCTGACAACAACAAACTCAAGCTGCACAACAATAGAGTATGTCTTCAGAAGAGATGCTCGGGAACAATTGTTGTAAATGCCTGTAAACTTGTACAAAAGCGCTGAGAGCTGGAGAAGAGATGTATAGGCTGCTCACCAGTCAATAGCCTCTGAAGTGGGTGCTTCAGTTTCAATGATTCATTGCATGGTGAATATGTACCAATCAACTGAAGAACCCTGGACTTGGCCTGCCCAGGGTGAGAATTGAGATGTTAGAAGGGATATATTTCACACACACACACACGCACGCGCACACACACACACACACACACACACGCACACACGCACACACACACACACACACACACACACATACACACACACACACACACACACACACACACACACACACACACACACACACACACACACACACACACACACACAGACACACACACACACACGGGCACATATACACACTTCACAGTGCTAGATACCCTTCTTCAAGTGAAGAACCCTTTGCTTTGCAGTGAGGCTGAGATAATCTGAGGAGAGAAACCTACAGACAGTCTCTACTGAGGAGAGAGACCTACAGACAGTCTCTACTGAGGAGAGAAACCTACAGACAGAGAGTCTCTACTGAGGAGAGAGACCTACAGACAGAGAGCCTCTACTGAGGAGAGAAACCTACAGACAGAGAGTCTCTACTGAGGAGAGAAACCTACAGACAGAGAGTCTCTACTGAGGAGAGAAACCTACAGACAGAGAGTCTCTACTGAGGAGAGAGACCTACAGACAGAAAGTCTCTACTGAGGAGAGAGACCTACAGACAGTCTCTACTGAGGAGAGAAACCTACAGTCAGAGAGTCTCTACTGAGGATGAGAAACATACAGACAGAGAGTCTCTACTGAGGAGAGAAACATACAGACAGAGAGTCTCTACTGAGGAGAGAAACATACAGAAAGGTTCTCTACTGAGGACAGAACCAAACAGACAGATAATCTCTACTGAGGAGAGAAACCTACAGACAGAGAGTCTCTACTGAGGAGAGAAACATACTGACAGTCTCTACTGAGGAGAGAAACCTACAGACAGAGAGTCTCTCTGAGGAGAGAACATACAGAAAGGTTCTCTACTGAGGACAGAACCAAACAGACAGATAATCTCTACTGAGGAGAGAAACCTACAGACAGAGAGTCTCTACTGAGGAGAGAAACCTACAGACAGAGAGTCTCTACTGAGGAGAGCAACCTACAGACAGAGAGTCTCTACTGAGGAGAGAAACATACCGACAGTCTCTAATGAGGAGAGAAACCTACAGTCAGAGAGTCTCTACTGAGGAGAGAAACATACAGACAGAGAGTCTCTACTGAGGAGAGAAACATTACAGACAGAGAGTCTCTACTGAGGAGAGAAACATACAGAAAGGTTCTCTACTGAGGACAGAACCAAACAGACAGATAATCTCTACTGAGGAGAGAAACCTACAGACAGAGAGTCTCTACTGAGGAGAGAAACATACTGACAGTCTCTACTGAGGAGAGAAACCTACAGACAGAGAGTCTCTACTGAGGAGAGAAACATACAGAAAGGTTCTCTACTGAGGACAGAACCAAACAGACAGATAATCTCTACTGAGGAGAGAAACCTACAGACAGAGAGTCTCTACTGAGGAGAGAAACCTACAGACAGAGAGTCTCTACTGAGGAGAGAAACCTACAGACAGAGAGTCTCTACTGAGGAGAGAAACATACCGACAGTCTCTAATGAGGAGAGAAACCTACAGACAGAGAGTCTCTACTGAGGAGAGAAACCTACAGACTGAGAGTCTCTACTGAGGAGAGAAACATACAGTCAGAGAGTCTCTACTGAGGAGAGAGACCTACAGACAGAGAGTCTCTACTGAGGAGAGAGACCTACAGACAGAGAGTCTCTACTGAGGAGAGAAACATACAGAAAGGTTCTCTATTGAGGACAGAACCATACAGACAGATAATCTCTACTGAGGACAGAACCATACAGACAGATAAACTCTACTGAGGAGAGAGCCATATATAGGCAGAGTCTCTACAGACAGAGAGTTTTTACAGACAGAGAGTCTCTACTGAGGAGAGAAACCTACAGTCAGAGAGTCTCTACTGAGGAGAGAGACCTACAGTCAGAGAGTCTCTACTGAGGAGAGAGACCTACAGACAGAGAGTCTCTACTGAGGAGAGAGACCTACAGTCAGAGAGTCTCTACTGAGGAGAGAGACTTACAGACAGAGAGTCTCTACTGAGGAGAGAGACCTACAGACAGAGAGTCTCTACTGAGGAGAGAAACATACAGAAAGGTTCTCTATTGAGGACAGAACCATACAGACAGATAATCTCTACTGAGGACAGAACCATACAGACAGATAAACTCTACTGAGGAGAGAGCCATATATAGGCAGAGTCTCTACAGACAGATAGTTTTTACAGACAGAGAGTCTCTACTGAGGAGAGAAACCTACAGTCAGAGAGTCTCTACTGAGGAGAGAGACCTACAGTCAGAGAGTCTCTACTGAGGAGAGAGACCTACAGACAGAGAGTCTCTACTGAGGAGAGAGACCTACAGTCAGAGAGTCTCTACTGAGGAGAGAGACCTACAGACAGAGAGTATCTACTGAGGAGAGAGACCTACAGACAGAGAGTCTCTACTGAGGAGAGAAACATACAGAAAGGTTCTCTATTGAGGACAGAACCATACAGACAGATAATCTCTACTGAGGACAGAACCATACAGACAGATAAACTCTACTGAGGAGAGAGCCATATATAGTCAGAGTCTCTACAGACAGAGTTTTTACAGACAGAGAGTCTCGACAGACAGAGAGCTAATGTGTCCTGACAAAACAACAGAACTCCTTCAGTCCATTGCAGTACATACAGATACAGCACAGGGCTGTTTAGCTCGGAGAGACAGGCTGACTCCCAACAGGCACCCTTTTCCCTATATACTGTACAGAGCATTCAGGAAGTATTCAAACCCCTTATTCAAACCCCTTTACGTTGCAGCCTTATTATAAAATGGATTCAATTGTCCCCCCCCCCCATCAACAATCTACACAACTGACCTGAGCCCTAGGACCATGCCCCAGGACTACCTGACATGATGACTCCTTGCTGTCCCCAGTCTACCTGGCCATGCTGCTGCTCCAGTTTCAACTTCCACCTGACTGTGCTGCTGCTCTAGTTTCAACTGTTCTGCCTTATTATTATTCGACCATGCTGGTCATTTATGAACATTGAACATCTTGACCATGTTCTGTTATAATCTCCACCCGGCACAGCCAGAAGAGGACTGGCCACCCCACATAGCCTGGTTCCTCTCTAGGTTTCTTCCTAGGTATTGGCCTTTCTAGGGAGTTTTTCCTAGCCACCGTGCTTCTACACCTGCATTGCTTGCTGTTTGGGGTTTTAGGCTGGGTTTCTGTACAGCACTTTGAGATATCAGCTGATGTACGAAGGGCTATATAAATAAATTTGATTTGATTTGATTTGATTTGACACACAATACCCCATAACTGTTTTTAATATTTTATTTTGCAAATATGTTAAAACATTAAAAAACTGAAACATCACATTTACATAAGTATTCAGGCTCTTTACTCAGTATTTTGTTGAAGCACCTGTGTAGGAAAATGTTATGTTTGTGCTTTTCTAATAAGCCATTTCTGTGTTCATGCAAGTGACTGATTGAATGTGCCTGGGAGGAATCCTCACTCTCAGTATCTACAATTTGGCAGAACCTTGTTTTGAGAACGGAAACAGGGATATCTCAGTGTCAAGGTCTCAGCTTGGAGAGAAGAAGCCTCGTGAGGTATTGGTCGTTCACATGCAGGAACCAAATGTTAATGACGAATTAAATATGAATAATGAATCATGTAAATCATGCAAATATAATTTGTCTGTGTAATCAGTATATAAGAGAACTAACAGCAACTGTCCTGGGGGAGTTCACTTCAGACCGGTACATCTAAGTTTGACTGTGACCTCGCCAGTTTACTGTTAATAAACAATGATTCATTTAAGACTTTGAGTGTCCCATGTGTACAATTTCCACGACAAACCATTGGCAGAGATTACAGCCTCCAGTCTTCTTGGGTATGAAGCTACAAGCTTGGCAGACCTGTGTTTGGGGAGTTTCTCCCATTCTTCTCTGCAGATCCTCTTAAGCTCTGTCAGGTTGGATGGGGAGTGTTGCTGCACAGATATTTTCAGGTCTCTCCAGAGAGACGTTCAAGTACGGGTTCTGGCTGGGCCACTCAAGGACATTCAGAGACTTGTCCCGAAGCCACTCCTGCGTTGGCTTGGCTGTGTGCTTAGGGTCGTGGTCCTGAACCGCCCCAGTCTGAGGTCCTGAGTGCTCTGGAGCAGGTTTCATCAAGGATCTCTCTGCACTTTGCTCCGTTTATCTTTCCCTCGATCAAGAATGGTCTCCCAGTCCCTTCTGCTGAAAAACATCCTCACAGCATGATGCCACAATCACCATGCTTCAGGTACCAGGTTTCCTCAAGAGGTGATGCTTGGCATTCAGGCAAAAGAGTTCCATCTTGGTTTCATCAGACCAGAGAATCTTGTTTCTCATGGTCTGATATTTGGTGTGGCAGGGTAGCCTAGTGGTTAGAGTGTTGGACTAGTAACTGAAAGGTTGTAAGTTCAAATCCCCAAGCTGACAAAGTACAAATCTGTCATTCTGCTTCTGAACAGGCAGTTAACCCACTGTTTCTAGGCCGTCATTGAAAATAAGAATTTGTTCTTAACTGACTTGCCTAGATAAATAAATAAATATTCCTTTAGGTGACTTTTAGCAAACTCCAAGCGTTTTGTCATGTGCCTTTTACTGAGGCGTGGCTTCCGTCTGGTCACTCTACCATAAAGGCCAGATTGGTGGAGTTCTGCAGAGATGGTTGTCCTTCTGGAAGGTTCTCCTATCTCCACAGAGGAACTCTGGAGCTCTGTCAGAGTGACCATCGGGTTCTTGGTCACCTCCCTGACCAAGGCCCTTCTCCCCCGATTGCTCATATTGGCCGGGTGAAAAATATTGTGATACATTTTGGCCATCTAGCCCAGCCCAGCCCTAACGCACGCACGCACACACACACACACACACACACACACACACACACCTATAGTAGAACCCTTTAAATAATCATTTTTGGTTCCAGGTAGAACCTATTTTGTTTCAGGAAGAACCCTTTTGGGTTCCATATAGAATCCTTTCCACAAAAGAGAACTAGAAAAGTGTTCTACCTGGAACCAAAAAGTGTTCTCCTATGGGGACAGCTTAGGAACCCTTTTGGAACCCATATTTTGAACTATTGAATCAAATCAAATGTATTTACATAGCCCTTTGTGGTGTGTATCAGCTGATACCTCAAAGAGCTGTACAGAAACCCAGCCTAAAACCCCAAACAGCAAGTAATGCAGGTGTAGAAGCACGGTGGCTAGGAAAAACTCCCTAGAAAGGCCAAAACATAGTAAGAAACCTAGAGAGGAACCAGGCTATGAGGGAACTGACTTGCCTAGTTAAATATATGTAATGTTTTACATATACTTAGGTATCAAAAGTGCAAGTAATATCAAATTCCTTATGTTAAGCAAACCAGACGGCACGGTTTTCTTGTTTTTAAATTTACAGATAACCAGGGGCACACTCCAACACTCAGACATCATTTACAAATGAAGCATGTGTGTTTAGTGAGTCCACCAGATCAGAGGCAGTAGGGATGACCAGGGATGTTCTCTGTTTAGTGAGTCCACCAGATCAGAGGCAGTAGGGATGACCAGGGATGTTCTCTGTTTAGTGAGTCCACCTGATCAGAGGCAGTAGGGATGACCAGGGATGTTCTCTGTTTAGTGGGTCCGCCAGATCAGAGGCAGTAGGGATGACCAGGGATGTTCTCTGTTTAGTGAGTCCACCAGATCAGAGGCAGTAGGGATGACCAGGGATGTTCTCTGTTTAGTGAGTCCACCTGATCAGAGGCAGTAGGGATGACCAGGGATGTTCTCTGTTTAGTGAGTCCTCCAGATCAGAGGCAGTAGGGATGACCAGGGATGTTCTCTGTTTAGTGAGTCCTCCAGATCAGAGGCAGTAGGGATGACCAGGGATGTTCTCTGTTTAGTGAGTCCTCCAGATCAGAGGCAGTAGGGATGACCAGGGATGTTCTCTGTTTAGTGAGTCCTCCAGATCAGAGGCAGTAGGGATGACCAGGGATGTTCTCTGTTTAGTGAGTCCACCAGATCAGAGGCAGTAGGGATGACCAGGGATGATGATCTCTTGATAAGTGCCTGAATTAGACAATTTTCCTATCTCGCTAACCATTCACAGGCGTAAAAAGTACATCATTTTCTTTCTGGATTAATTGAAGTAAAAGTAAAAGTTGTCAAAAACACAAATAGTAAAGTACAGATTTCCCAAAAATGACTGAAGTAGTACTTTCAAGTATTTTTCCTGAAGTACTTTACACCACTGCCTAGGAAGAAACCTAGAGAGAAACTCTGTCGCTGCAAGGGCCATGCTCTACCAACTGAGTTACATACAACAGCATCCCCCTCTTCCTTAGTCTTCTTAACTGTCTTCTTCCTCACGAGAGTGACTGATCTGAACTGTCTTCTTTCTCCCGAGAGTGACTGATCTGAACTGTCTTCTTCCTCATGAGAGTGACTGATCTGAACTAACTGTCTTCTTCCTCCTGAGAGTGACTGATCTGAACTCTCTTCTTCCTCCCGAGAGTGACTGATCTGAACTGTCTTCTTCCTCCTGAGAGTGACTACTGAACTAACTGTCTTCTTCCTCCTAAGAGTGACTGATCTGAACTGTCTTCTTTCTCCCGAGAGTGACTGATCTGAACTGTCTTCTTCCTCCTGAGAGTGACTGATCTGGCTGTTAGCCAGCCTGCCAGCATAGTGGAGTCTGCCACTAGCACAGTCAGTGTAGTCAGCTCAGCTATCACCATTGAGACCGTGTCTGTGCCTCGACCTAGGTTGGGCAAAACTAAACATGGCGGTGTTCGCCTTAGCAATCTCACTAGGATAAAGACCACCTCCATTCCTGTCATTACTGAAAGAGATCATGATACCTCACATCTCAAAATAGGGCTACTTAATGTTAGATCCCTTACTTCAAAGGCAATTATAGTCAATGAACTAATCACTGATCATAATCTTGATGTGATTGGCCTGACTGAAACATGGCTTAAGCCTGATGAATTTACTGTTTTAAATGAGGCCTCACCTCCTGGCTACACTAGTGACCATATCCCCCGTGCATCCCGCAAAGGCGGAGGTGTTGCTAACATTTACGATAGCAAATTTCAATTTACAAAAACCAAAATGACATTTTCGTCTTTTGAGCTTCTAGTCATGAAATCTATGCAGCCTACTCAATCACTTTTTATAGCTACTGTTTACAGGCCTCCTGGGCCATATACAGCGTTTCTCACTGAGTTCCCTGAATTCCTATCGGACCTTGTAGTCATAGCAGATAATATTCTAATCTTTGGTGACTTTAATATTCACATGGAAAAGTCCACAGACCCACTCCAAAAGGCTTTCGGAGCCATCATCGACTCAGTGGGTTTTGTCCAACATGTCTCTGGACCCACTCACTGTCACAGTCATACGCTGAACCTAGTTTTGTCCCATGGAATAAATGTGGTGGATCTTAATGTTTTTCCTCATAATCCTGGACTATCGGACCACCATTTTATTAAGTTTGCAATTGCAACAAATAATCTGCTTAGACCCCAACCAAGGAACATCAAAAGTCGTGCTATAAATTCACAGACAACACAAAGATTCCTTGATGCCCTTCCAGACTCCCTCTGCCTACCCAAGGACGCCAGAGGACAAAAATCAGTTAACCACCTAACAGAGGATCTCAATTTAACCTTGCGCAATACCCTAGATGCAGTTGCACCCCTAAAAACTAAAAAAATGTCTCATAAGAAACTAGCTCCCTGGTACACAGAAAATACCCGAGCTCTGAAGCAAGCTTCCAGAAAATTGGAACGGAAATGGCGCCACACCAAACTGGAAGTCTTCCGACTAGCTTGGAAGGACGGTACCGTGCAGTACCGTAGAGCCCTTACTGCTGCTCGATCATCCTATTTTTCTAACTTAATTGAGGAAAAGGCTGAAGCAATAGAGAAGGCTGTTGCGCAGCAACTCACTGCCTTCCTGAAGACAAACAATGTATACGAAATGCTTCAGTCTGGTTTTAGACCCCATCATAGCACTGAGACGGCACTTGTGAAGGTGGTAAATGACATTTTAATGGCATTGGACCGAGGTCCTGCATCTGTCCTCGTGCTCCTAGACCTTAGTGCTGCTTTTGATACCATCGATCACCACATTCTTTTGGAGAGATTGGAAACCCAAATTGGTCTACACGGACATGTTCTGGCCTGGTTTAGATCTTATCTGTCGGAAAGATATCAGTTTGTCTCTGTGAATGGTTTGTCCTCTGACAAATCAACTGTAAATTTCGGTGTTCCTCAAGGTTCTTTTTTAGGACCACTATTGTTTTCACTACATATTTTACCTCTTGGGGATGTTATTCGAAAACATAATGTAAACTTTCACTGCTATGCGGATGACACACAGCTGTACATTTCAATGAAACATGGTGAAGCCCCAAAATTGCCCTCGCTAGAAGCATGTGTTTCAGACATAAGGAAGTGGATGGCTGCAAACTTTCTACTATTAAACTCGGACAAAACAGAGATGCTTGTTCTAGGTCCCAAGAAACAAAGAGATCTTCTGTTGAATCTGACAATTAATCTTAATGGTTGTACAGTCGTCTCAAATAAAACTGTGAAGGACCTCGGCGTTACTCTGGACCCTGATCTCTCTTTTGAAGAACATATCAAGACCATTTCGAGGACAGCTTTTTTCCATCTACGTAACATTGCAAAAATCAGAAACTTTCTGTCCAAAAATGATGCAGAAAAATTTATCCATGCTTTTGTCACTTCTAGGTTAGACTACTGCAATGCTCTATTTTCCGGCTACCCGGATAAAGCACTAAATAAACTTCAGTTAGTGCTAAATACGGCTGCTAGAATCCTGACTAGAACCGAAAAATTTGATCATATTACTCCAGTGTTAGCCTCTCTACACTGGCTTCCTGTCAAAGCAAGGGCTGATTTCAAGGTTTTACTGCTAACCTACAAAGCATTACATGGGCTTGCTCCTACCTATCTCTCTGATTTGGTCCTGCCGTACATACCTACACGTACGCTACGGTCACAAGACGCAGGCCTCCTAATTGTACCTAGAATTTCTAAGCAAACAGCTGGAGGCAGGGCTTTCTCCTATAGAGCTCCATTTTTATGGAACGGTCTGCCTACCCATGTCAGAGACGCAAACTCGGTCTCAACCTTTAAGTCTTTACTGAAGACTCATCTCTTCAGTGGGTCATATGATTGAGTGTAGTCTGGCCCAGGAGTGGGAAGGTGAACGGAAAGGCTCTGGAGCAACGAACCGCCCTTGCTGTCTCTGCCTGGCCGGTTCCCCTCTTTCCACTGGGATTCTCTGCCTCTAACCCTATTACAGGGGCTGAGTCACTGGCTTGCTGGGGCTCTCTCATGCCGTCCCTGGAGGGGGTGCGTCACCTGAGTGGGTTGATTCACTGTTGTGGTCATCCTGTCTGGGTTGGCGCCCCCCCCTTGGGTTGTGCCGTGGCGGAGATCTTTGTGGGCTATACTCAGCCTTGTCTCAGGATGGTAAGTTGGTGGTTGAAGATATCCCTCTAGTGGTGTGGGGGCTGTGCTTTGGCCAAGTGGGTGGGGTTATATCCTTCCTGTTTGGCCCTGTCCGGGGGTGTCCTCGGATGGGGCCACAGTGTCTCCTGACCCCTCCTGTCTCA
>NW_022264313.1:37253-39753 GCF_002021735.2 Oncorhynchus kisutch | reverse complement strand
CATTTCCCAAGGGCATGGGTGGTCTTTAAAACCTTAGGGAGACTCCATTTCCCCAGCAGATGAAACCTCAGGGAGACTTCATTTCCCTACTGCATGGGTGGTCTATTAAACCTTGGGGAGACTCCATTCCCCCAACAGGTGAAACCTCAGGGAGACTCCATTTCCCCAGCAGATGAAACCTCAGGGGGACTCCATTTCCCCAGTGTGTGGGTGGTCTATGTACAGTAGAGGGAAGGTTTGTGATGTTTAAAAAAATAAACTATGATTTTCATCAAATAAAAAATCCTGTTTAGACTAGCTTTATCAATCTCTGAGCTTCACCAGAAAGGTAATGTACACTACCGGTCAATAGTTTAAGGACAACTACATCATTCAAAGGTTTTTCATTTATTTTTCACTATTTTCTACATTGTATAATAACAGTGAAGACATCAACACTATGAAGGAAAAAACACACACACACATGGAATCATGTAGTAACCAAAAGAAAAAGTGTTATAAACAAATCAAAATATATTTTATATTTGAGATTCTTTAAAACAGCCACCCTTTTGCCCTGATGACAGCCACCCTTTTGCCCTGATGACAGCCACCCTTTTGGCCCTGATGACAGCCACCCTTTTGCCCTGATGACAGCCACCTTTTGGCCCTGATGACAGCCACCCTTTTGCCCTGATGACAGCCACCCTTTTGCCCTGATGACAGCCACCTTTTGGCCCTGATGACAGCCACCCTTTTGCCCTGATGACAGCCACCTTTTGGCCCTGATGACAGCCACCCTTTTGCCCTGATGACAGCCACCCTTTTGCCCTGATGACAGCCACCCTTTTGCCCTGATGACAGCCACCTTTTGGCCCTGATGACAGCCACCCTTTTGCCCTGATGACAGCCACCCTTTTGCCCTGATGACAGCCACCCTTTTGCCCTGATGACAGCCACCCTTTTGCCCTGATGACAGCCACCCTTTTGCCCTGATGACAGCCACCTTTTTGCCCTGATGACAGCCACCCTTTTGCCCTGATGACAGCCACCCTTTTGCCCTGATGACAGCCACCTTTTTGCCCTGATGACAGCCACCCTTTTGCCCTGATGACAGCCACCCTTTTTCCCTGATGACAGCCACCCTTTTGCCCTGATGACAGCCACCCTTTTGCCCTAATGACAGCAGTTGGACAAAAAAAAACACATAGTAAAAATGAAGAAACCACTTGAATGAGAAGGTGTCCTAAAATCCTTCTACTGGGAGTGTGTGTAAAACACCTCATACAACACTGTGCTCACCTTTGACCCTGGTTAAGTACTGTATCTTCTATTCCTCCGTAAGCCCATCCACCGGCCAGGGTTTAGGGGATTTAAAAACAGGGTACGGGTCTGATAACCCTTAGAGGAGTTTAACCTCATCTTCATATTTTATATAACTCAACTGTATTTCACTGTAATATGCAGGGGAGAGAAGAGGAGTAGAGAGAGGGAGAGAGAGAGGGAGGGAGGGGGAGAGAGGGAGGGAAAGGGGGAGAGAGAAAGAGAGGGAGAGGGAGAGAGGGAGGGAAAGGGGGAGAGAGAGAGTGAGAGGGAGAGAGAGAGAGAGAGAGAGAGAGAGAGAGAGAGAGAGAGAGAGAGAGAGAGAGAGAGAGAGAGAGAGAGAGGGATATATACATCAAATAATGTAGGCAGAGCAGAATTAGGGCCAATATCCACTAATTATAAAAATCCAGAAAAGAGCCGTTAAATTCTACAACCACCTAAAAGGAAGCAATTCCCAAACCTTCCATAACAAAGCCATCACCTAGAGAGAGATGAACCTGGAGAAGAGTCCCCTAAGCAAGCTGGTCCTGGGGCTCTGTTCACAAACACAAACAGACCCCACAGAGCCCCAGGACAGCAGCACAATTAGACCCAACCAAATCATGAGAAAAACAAAAAGATAATTACTTGACACATTGGAAAGAATTAACAAAAAAACAGAGCAAACTAGAATTATTGCCCTCAACAGAGAGTACACAGTGGCAGAATACCTGACCACTGTGACTGACCCAAACTTAAGGAAAGCTTTGACTATGTACAGACTCAGTGAGCATAGCCTTGCTATTGAGAAAGGCCGCCGTAGGCAGACATGGCTCTCAAGAGAAGACAGGCTATGTGCTCACTGCCCACAAAAATGAGGTGGAAACTGAGCTGCACTTCCTAACCTCCTGCCCAATCTATGACCATATTAGAGAGACATATTTCCCTCAGATTACACAGATCCACAAAGAATTCAAAAACAAACCCAATTTTGACAAACTAACCATCTACTGGGCGAAATACCACAGTGTGCCATCACAGCAGCAAGATTTGTGATATGACATTTGTAATGTCTTTATTCTTTTGAAACGTCTGTATGTGTGATGTTTACTGTTCATTTTATTGTTTATTTCACGTTTGTATATTATCTACCTCACTTGCTTTGGCAATGTTAAAACATGTTTCCCATGCCAATAAAGCCCTTGAGAGAGAGATA
>NW_022264313.1:2500-32500 GCF_002021735.2 Oncorhynchus kisutch | reverse complement strand
GGATTGCAGAGGTCTTGAAAAAGAAGGGTCAACACTGCAAATATTGACTCTTTGCATCAACTTCATGTAATTGTCAATAAAAGCCTTTGACACTTATGAAATGCTTGTAGTTATGCTTCAGTATCCATAGTAACATCTGACAAAAATATCTAAAGACACTGAAGCAGCAAACTTTGTGGAAATTAATATTTGTGTCATTCTCAAAACTTTTGGCCACGACTGTTTCACTAACAGAGTCTAAAACATCAGAAACTCCTCTCTAAGGCTATGTTTTAATGGCAATACTAGCCTATCACTTAGAATGCATGGCCCATACATTGTCTTCATTTGTTTCTTGCTAAGTGGTATGTTAGCAGTACAGCATAGCGATATCAGACCAGAGACTACATTTGTTTCTTGCTAAGTGGTATGCTAGCAGTACAGCATAGCGATATCAGACCAGAGACTACATTTGTTTGATCCTGATGTTAAAAGTATATTTAATGTGTCACAAATAGCACCCTACTCCCTATATAGTGCACTACTTTAGACCAGAGCCCTATTCCCTATATAGTGCACTACTTTACACCAGGGCCCAGTCAAAAGTAGTGAACTTTGTAGGGAATAGGGTGCCATTTGTGATGCTTGTAACAGCCTGTTCTGATAACCCTGGGTTGTCATGAAGTATGAGTAGCAACAGATAGCACAGAGTTACAGTCAGAATGGACCTTTTAAACAGCCATTAATTACTCTGGGAAATGACATTAAATACAATAGAGCCACAGGAGAACCCTAAGAGGTTGATGATGGCCTGCTGGGTCTGTAGGTGTCCATCCATTACTCTGGGAAATGACATTAAATACAATAGAGCCACAGGAGAACCCTAAGAGGTTGATGATGGCCTGCTGGGTCTGTAGGTGTCCATCCATTACTCTGGGAAATGACATTAAATACAATAGAGCCACAGGAGAACCCTAAGAGGTTGATGATGGCCTGCTGGGTCTGTAGGTGTCCATCCATTACTCTGGGAAATGACATTAAATACAATAGAGCCACAGGAGAACACTAAGAGGTTGATGATGGCCTGTTGGGTCTGTAGGTGTCCATCCATTACTCTGGGAAATGACATTAAATACAATAGAGCCACAGGAGAACCCTAAGAGGTTGATGATGGCCTGCTGGGTCTGTAGGTGTCCATCCATTACTCTGGGAAATGACATTAAATACAATAGAGCCACAGGAGAACCCTAAGAGGTTGATGATGGCCTGCTGGGTCTGTAGGTGTCCATCCATTACTCTGGGAAATGACATGAAATACAATAGAGCCACAGGAGAACCCTAAGAGGTTGATGATGGCCTGCTGGGTCTGTAGGTGTCCATCCATTACTCTGGGAAATGACATTAAATACAATAGAGCCACAGGAGAACCCTAAGAGGTTGATGATGGCCTGCTGGGTCTGTAGGTGTTCCCAACAATGGACCAAACGCTTGACATACGTGGTGGTTGATTGCTGAGTGGCGTATAGCTGTTACACCTACAACTAATAATCACCATCACTTCAGAGAGAGAGAGAGCTACAGATGTAGGATCTTCATTTGAGCCAGTTTGCGCCAGCAGGAATATAATCCTACAGCAACAGGAAATGTGAATCATGTGGATCGTAAATCATCTAAATGTTTTATTTTCCGTTAGGGCAAATCAAGCCAAAAAATGTTTGCAAAAATTAGAAGCCTTTTAAAAATGTAAATAAAATAGAAGTTTGTAAGAGTGATCAAATTAAAATCCTACATCCGTATCAGGCTATCACTTGAGAGAGAGAGAGAGAGATCCTCCAAGTGTCATATCATCTACTTTAGATGAAGAATGGTACTGAGAGTAGGAGAGAGAAGAAGAGGGGTAGAGATGATGGTGATAGAAAGAGATGGAAGAATGAAACAAAGAGGAGGAGAAGGAGAGGAGGAGAGCAGGAGGAGGACAGAAGGAGAGGAGGAGAGCAGGAGGAGGACAGAAGGAGATGAGGAGAGCAGGAGTAGGACAGAAGGAGAGGAGGAGAGCAGGAGGAGGACAGAAGGAGAGGAGGAGAGCAGGAGTAGGACAGAAGGAGAGGAGGAGAGCCGGAGGAGGACAGAAGGAGAGGAGGAGAGCAGGAGTAGGACAGAAGGAGATGAGGAGAGCAGGAGGAGGACAGAAGGAGAGCAGGAGGAGAGAGGAGGAGAGAAGAGGGGTAGAGATGATGGAGATTGAAAGAGATGGCAGAATGAAACAAAGAGGAGGAGGAAGAGGAGATGAAGAGAACTGGATGAAGATATAGAGAGAGATAGAAAGAGATGACGTTTTAGAGGATTACAGTGACAGGACTGTCATGAGCCGAGGGCAGAGATGGTCGCTGGGGGCAACGTTGGATGCGAGGGGTGAATGCCGAATGCTGACCCTGGCCTTGCTAACTGACAGACAGACAGAGAGAGGAGCGAAGGAGAGAGGGAATGAAGAAAAGAGAGAGAGCTCCAGAGGGGATCAGTGAAGCGAGACGCTGTCACCACCAAGACTGAGCCAGCATGGCCCTCCCCTCCTCCATCCCTCCCCTACTCCATCCATCCCTCCATCCCTCCAACCCTCCCCTCCTCTGTCCCTCCATCCATCCCTCCCTCCCCTCCTCCATCCCTCCCTCCCCTCCTCTGTCCCTCCATCCAAATCGCCATCCCCTCTAGCACTCCCCTGCCTCTACATTTCTGGCTTCGTTCCTACCCTTATTACCCCCTCATTCCCTTAAACCCCTATACACACACACACACACACACACACACACACACACACACACACACACACACACACACACACACACACACACACACACACACACACACACACACACACACAACCCTCCTGAGCTGTGGATTAGAAGCAGCATGTCAGAGGGTAGTCCATTAACAGAGAGTTCTTCCTGTTCCGTCACGCCCTTCAGTTTGATCACAAAGACAGACTTCTAATAGTACTGTTCCCTATTAAATATAGTACTGTTCCATGTAATATATAGTACTGTTCCATGTAATATATAGTACTGTTCCCTATTAAATATAGTACTGTTCCCTATTAAATATAGTACTGTTCCATGTAATATATAGTACTGTTCCATGTAATATATAGTACTATTCCATGTAATATATAGTACTGTTCCCTATTAAATATAGTACTGTTCCATGTAATATATAGTACTGTTCCATGTAATATATAGTACTGTTCCCTATTAAATATAGTACTGTTCCCTATTAAATATAGTACTGTTCCATGTAATATATAGTACTGTTCCATGTAATATATAGTACTGTTCCCTATTAAATATAGTACTGTTCCCTATTAAATATAGTACTGTTCCATGTAATATATAGTACTGTTCCATGTAATATATAGTACTGTTCCATGTAATATATAGTACTGTTCCATGTAATATATAGTACTGTTCCCTATTAAATATAGTACTGTTCGATATTAAATATAGTACTGTTCCCTATTAAATATAGTACTGTTCCCTATTAAATATAGTACTGTTCCATGTAATATATAGTACTGTTCCATGTAATATATAGTACTATTCCATGTAATATATAGTACTGTTCCCTATTAAATATAGTACTGTTCCATGTAATATATAGTACTGTTCCATGTAATATATAGTACTATTCCATGTAATATATAGTACTGTTCCCTATTAAATATAGTACTGTTCCCTATTAAATATAGTACTGTTCCATGTAATATATAGTACTGTTCCATGTAATATATAGTACTATTCCATGTAATATATAGTACTGTTCCCTATTAAATATAGTACTGTTCCCTATTAAATATAGTACTGTTCCATATTAAAGACAGTACTGTTCCATATTAAAGACAGTACTGTTCCATATTAACGACAGACTTCTGATCTGAGTAAAGATGGGAATATCATGGCAGTGTGAAGACACAGGAACCACTGTAAGACAGTGACGGCCATTGATCATTTGGACCCCTGGGAGTCTTGCGTTATCCTTCTAAGTAAGTGTAACAATGTAGAACGACTCTAGGTGCTTTGCAGACACCGATTTCACTCGTTTCAAGCGTTCGCAAAACAACTAATATATTATCAATCTCCTGATGAGACTGTAATAATATGACACAGCAGTGAGACTCATTATCTAAATGATGTCAGTTTATTGTCATTTCTACCCAGTAATAATGGGGGAAGACGGTAGCCATTATATATCACTCTACTGGAGATTCATTAGTGAGAGAGACTGTACTTTATAGAAACAGGAAGAGAGAGAGAGTGGGAGGGAGGGAGGGAGGGAGGGAGAGTTGGAGGGAGGGAGGGAGGGAGGGAGAGTTGGAGGGAGGGAGGGAGGGAGGGAACGAAGAGACGGATTGGTAAAGAAAGAAGTGTATTCAGCTTGATATTCCTCACTGTCAACACACTGTCAATTTAGTGAACACCTCCTCATTCAAGGGTTTTTCTTTATTTCTCCTATTTTCTTCATTGTAGAATAATAGTGAAGACATCAAAACTATGAAATAACACACATGGAATCATGTAGTAACCAAAACAGTGTTATATTTGAGATTCTTTAAAACAGTCACCCTTTGCCTTGATGACAGCTTTGCACACTCTTGGCATTCTCTCAACCAGCTTCGTGAGGAAGTCACCTGGAATGCATTTCAATTAACAGGTGTGGAATGTCTTTCCTTCTTAATGAGTTTAAGCCAATCAGTGGTGTTGTGACAAGGTAGGGGTGGTATACAGAAGATAGCCATATTTGGTAAAAGACCAAGTCCATATTGTGACGACCCTCCCACTCTGTCTGCCGTATTCTGTCTCTTTGCTCTCGTTTTCCTTATTAGGATGTCGGTGGGCGGAGCCGGGAGGGTCACTGACATGGGACACACCTGGGCCCGGGTGTGTCCCGGGATAAATACACCTCTTCCCCAGTCATGGAGGAGACTCTCTCCATACAGATACACCTGGGTCTGGGTCTGTCCCGGGATAAATACACCTCTTCCCCAGTCATGGAGGAGACTCTCTCCATACAGATACACCTGGGTCTGTCCCGGGATAAATACACCTCTTCCCCAGTCATGGAGGAGACTCTCTCCATACAGATACACCTGGGTCTGGGTCTGTCCCTGGATAAATACACCTCTTCCCCAGTCATGGAGGAGACTCTCTCCATACAAACACCTATATAGATTTTGTTGTAGTATTTTTGTGGCCTTTTGTTTGTTTTGGCACCTTTCAACACTCCGCATTATCAAATGTACGCATGCAAACACTCCCTTACACGACTGATTACTGATTACACACACCATTGTTAATTGGATTTAGTTGACTTTATTTAATAAATAGATTTTGTTATTCCTTGTCTCCATGTTGTCTCCCTTTTGTTACGGACTTCGAGCCGGTTCGTGACAATACTATGGCAAGAACAGATCAAGTAAGCAAAGAGAAACAACAGTCCATCATTACTTTAAGACAGGAAGGTCAGTCCATCATTACTTTAAGACAGGAAGGTCAGTCCATCATTACTTTAAGACAGGAAGGTCAGTCCATCATTACTTTAAGACATCAATACGGAACATTTCAAGAACTTTGAAAGTTTCTTCAAGTGCAGTCCCAAAAACCATCAAGCGCTATGATGAAACTGGCTCTCATGAGGACCGCCACAGGAAAGGAAGACCCAGAGGTACCTCTGCTGCAGAGGATAAGTTCATTAGAGTTAACTGGCTCTCATGAGGACCGCCACAGGAAAGGAAGACCCAGAGGTACCTCTGCTGCAGAGGATAAGTTCATTAGAGTTAACTGGCTCTCATGAGGACCGCCACAGGAAAGGAAGACCCAGAGTTACCTCTGCTGCAGAGGATAAGTTCATTAGAGTTACCATCCTCAGAAATTGCGTCCTAAATAAATGCTTCACAGAGTTCAAGTAACAGACACATCTCAACATCAACTGTTCAGAGGAGACTGTGTGAATCAGGCCTTCATGGTCAAACTGCTGCAAAGAAACCACTACTAAAGGACACCAATAAGATAAGACATGCTTGGGCCAAGAAACATGAGCAATGGACATTAGACTGGTGGAAATCTGGAGTCAAAATTGGAGATTTTTGGTTCCAACCGCCGTGTCTTTGTCAGACGCGCATGGGTGGACGGATGATCTCTGCATGTGTATTTCCCCCCGTGAAGCATGGAGGAGGAGGTGTTATGGTGTGGGGGTACTTTGCTGGTGACACTGTCTAAGATTTATTTGGAATTCAAGGCACACTTAAGCAGCATTGCTACCACAGCATTTTGCAGTGATATGCCATCCTATCTGGTTTGAGCTTAGTGGGACTATCATTTGTTTTTGAACAGGACAATGATCCAGAACATTGTGAAGGCCAGGCATCTGATGCAGCACTCCATCACTCTCCTTCTTGGTAAAATAGCCCTTACACAGCCTGGAGGTGTTTTTGGGTCATTGTTCTGTTGAAAAACCGTGCTGTGGTAGCCATGCTGGCTACGTGTGCCTTGAATAAAATTTAAAAAATCATAGACAGTGTCACCAGCAAAGCACCCCCACACCATAACACCTCCTCCTCCATGCTTCACGGTGGGAAATACACATGTGGAGATCATCCGTTCACCCACACCGCGTCTCACAAAGACACGGCGGTTGGAACCAAAAATCTCCAATTTGTACTCCAGACCAAAGAACACATTTCCATCGGTCTAATGTCCATTGCTCGTGTTTCTTGGCCCAAGCAAGTCTCTTCTTATTATTAGTGTCCTTTATTAGTGGTTTCTTTGCAGTAATTCAACCATGAAGTTCTGATTCACATAGTCTCCTCTGAACAGTTGATGTTGAGATGTGTCAGTTACATGAACTCTGTGAAGCATTTATTTGGGCTTCAATTCCTGAGGCGGGTAACTCTAATGAACTTATCCTCTGCAGCAGAGGTAAAGTATAGGGCTTAACGCTGGATACATGGCTAGATACAGGGCAGGATACAGGGCTGGATATAGGGCTGGATATCTGGATACAGGGCAGGATACAGGGCTGGATATAGGGCTGGATATCTGGATACAGGCCTGGATACAGGGTTGGATACAGGGCTGGATATAGGGCTGGATACAGGGCAAGATACAGGGCTGGATATAGGGCTGGATATCTGGATACAGGGCAAGATACAGGGATGGATACAGGGCAGGATATCTGGATACAGGGCAGGATACAGGGCTGGATACAGGGCTGGATATAGGGCTGGATACAGGGCAGGATATCTGGATACAGGGCTGGATATAGGGCTAGATACAGGGCTGGATATTGGGCTGGATACAGGGCTGGATATAGGGCTGGATATAGGGCTAGATACAGGGCTGGATACAGGGCTGGATACAGGGCTGGATACAGGGCTGGATATAGGGCTGGATACAGGGCTGGATACAGGGATGGATACAGGGATGGATATAGGGCTGGATACAGGGATGGATATAGGGCTGGATACAGGGCTGGATACAGGGCTGGGTATAGTGGTCAACTGATGTGTTTAACTGAGGCCTAGATAAAGTGGTTGATTGATATCGGGCTGGGCATAGGGGTCAACTGATGTGTTTAACTGAGGCCTAGATAAAGTGGTTGATTGATATCGGGCTGGGCATAGGGGTCAACTGATGTGTTTAACTGAGGCCTAGATAAAGTGGTTGATTGATATCGGGCTGGGCATAGGGGTCAACTGATGTGTTTAACTGAGGCCTAGATAAAGTGGTTGATTGATATAGGGCTGGGCATAGGGGTCAACTGATGTGTTTAACTGAGGCCTAGATAAAGTGGTTGATTGATATCGGGCTGGGCATAGGGGTCAACTGATGTGTTTAACTGAGGCCTAGATAAAGTGGTTGATTGATATCGGGCTGGGCATAGGGGTCAACTGATGTGTTTAACTGAGGCCTAGATAAAGTGGTTGATTGATATCGGGCTGGGCATAGGGGTCAACTGATGTGTTTAACTGAGGCCTAGATAAAGTGGTTGATTGATATCGGGCTGGGCATAGGGGTCAACTGATGTGTTTAACTGAGGCCTAGATAAAGTGGTTGATTGATATCGGGCTGGGCATAGGGGTCAACTGATGTGTTTAACTGAGGCCTAGATAAAGTGGTTGATTGATATAGGGCTGGGCATAGGGGTCAACTGATGTGTTTAACTGAGGCCTAGATAAAGTGGTTGATTGATATCGGGCTGGGCATAGGGGTCAACTGATGTGTTTAACTGAGGCCTAGATAAAGTGGTTGATTGATATAGGGCTGGGCATAGGGGTCAACTGATGTGTTTAACTGAGGCCTAGATAAAGTGGTTGATTGATATCGGGCTGGGCATAGGGGTCAACTGATGTGTTTAACTGAGGCCTAGATAAAGTGGTTAATTGATATCGGGCTGGGCATAGGGGTCAACTGATGTGTTTAACTGAGGCCTAGATAAAGTGGTTGATTGATATCGGGCTGGGCATAGGGGTCAACTGATGTGTTTAACTGAGGCCTAGATAAAGTGGTTAATTGATATCGGGCTGGGCATAGGGGTCAACTGATGTGTTTAACTGAGGCCTAGATAAAGTGGTTGATTGATATCGGGCTGGGCATAGGGGTCAACTGATGTGTTTAACTGAGGCCTAGATAAAGTGGTTGATTGATATCGGGCTGGGCATAGGGGTCAACTGATGTGTTTAACTGAGGCCTAGATAAAGTGGTTGATTGATATCGGGCTGGGCATAGGGGTCAACTGATGATACCGCTGTAAGTTTAATAAAATCATGTAAGATCATGTCCACCCTATCAGGAGCAGTAACATGAACAGGTTCACGGCTGTAATGGTTACCATGACGATCATTGGGTTTCTGTGTTCTGTTCTGTTATGATGGCGTCTGATACTGTACTCCTTGAGAAAGAGACCTTCTGACCGCAGTGTTACTTCCTGGTTCAGTAAGGCTTTAAAAAGCCTTACTGAACTGTACATCTGCGTGCTGTGAATGAATCATTTGTGTTAAGCACAAGTACTCAGACAGACTCGTCTCTTCTGATATCATGCCTCAGTCCTGAAACGCGCCTCGAAAAGACTGCGTGACGTAATCTAGGCTTAATCTAATTACCCATGACACAACTGATATCTAATACTCAACCTACTGCTAATAGATTTAAAAAATCTGAAATGAAAAGGCAGAGTGATTTGAGCGGTAGTCGGTACAGACGAGCCGATCTACACATCCAACTGTCAAATACGGAGTAAAAATCCCCTATGAAAAAAAAGAGGTCTGTTGGGTGAGCTGTTTTTCTCCAGCTGACACAAGAGGGTGAGGATTTGGATCACTGCTTTAAAGCAGCCCTCCTAAAGCCTTTCTGTCCATCCCATCTATCAACCCTGTCCCTCCACCGCTTGTAGAATGCTCTCCAGAGACCTAACCTTTGACCCTATGAGCCGAGGTCAGATATCCAGCTACTGTTCAGGACAGTCAGTGGATGCATTCCAAATGCTACCACAATCCCTATATAGTGCACTACTTTTTCTGTGGGTCCTGATCAAAAGTGATTCACTGGAAATAGGGTGCCATTTGTAGTAGACAGCCTGGTCCTCTCATGACTGCCTCCTCCTATACTTCCTCACAGAGTAGACAGCCTGGTCCTCTCATGACTTCCTCCTCCTATACTTCCTCACAGAGTAGACAGCCTGGTCCTCTCATGACTTCCTCCTCCTATACTTCCTCACAGACAGAGTAGACAGCCTGGTCCTCTCATGACTTCCTCCTCCTATACTTCCTCACAGAGTAGACAGCCTGGTCCTCTCATGACCTCCTCCTCCTATACTTCCTCACAGACAGAGTAGACAGCTTGGTCCTCTCATGACTTCCTCCTCCTATACTTCCTCACAGAGTAGACAGCCTGGTCCTCTCATGACCTCCTCCTCCTATACTTCCTCACAGAGTAGACAGCCTGGTCCTCTCATGACCTCCTCCTCCTATACTTCCTCACAGACAGAGTAGACAGCCTGGTCCTCTCATGACTTCCTCCTCATATACTTCCTCACAGACAGAGTAGACAGCCTGGTCCTCTCATGACTTCCTCCTCCTATACTTCCTCACAGACAGAGTAGACAGCCTGGTCCTCTCATGACCTCCTCCTCATATACTTCCTCAGGATTCCATCCACACCTCTGATTCATACTCCCACTAACACACTCATTACCATATCACGGCAGCAGAGAAACGCATGTATTTGCATTCATGTACCAGCATCTCACACACACAGTACACTTATTAGGCAGGAACAGATGCTGAAGTTATACTCTCTCTCTCTTTGTTTCTCACTCTCTTTCTTTCTCTCTCTATCTTTCCTTCTCTCTCTCTCTCTATCCCTCTCTTTCTCTCTCTATCCCTCTCCTTCTCTCTCTCTCTCTCTCTCTCTCTCTCTCTCTCTCTCTCTCTCTCTCTCTCTCTCTCTCTCTCTCTCTCTCTCTCTCTCTCTCTCTCTCTCTCTCTCTCTCTCTCTCTCTCTCTCTCTCTCTCTCAATTCAATTCAATTCAATTCAATTCAATTCAAGGGGTTTTATTGACATGGGAAACATGTGTTAACATTGCCAAAGCAAGTGAGGTAGATAATATACAAAAGGGAAATAAACAATAAAAATGAACAGTAAACATTACACATACAGAAGTTTCAAAACAGTAAAGACATTACAAATGTCATATTATGTCTATATACAGTGTTGTAACAATGTACAAATGGTTCAAGTACACAAGGGAAAATAAATAAGCATAAATATGGGTTGTATTTACAATGGTGTTTGTTCTTCACTGCTTGCCCTTTTCTTGTGGCTACAGGTCACAAATCTTACTGCTGTGATGGCACACTGTGGAATTTCACCCAGTAGATATGGGTGTTTATCAAAATTGGATTTGTTTTTGAATTCTTTGTGGATCTGTGTAATCTGAGGGAAATATGTTTCTCTAATATGGTCATACATTGGACAGGAGGTTAGGAAGTGCAGCTCAGTTTCCACTTCATTTTGTGGGCAGTGAGCACATAGCCTGTCTTCTCTTGAGAGCCATGTCTGTCTACGGCGGCCTTTCTCAATAGCAAGGCTATGCTCACTGAGTCTGTACATAGTCAAAGCTTTCCTTAAGTTTGGGTCAGTCACAGTGGTCAGGTATTCTGCCGCTGTGTACCCTCTGTTTAGGTCCAAATAGTATTCTAGTTTGGTCTGTTTTTTTGTTAATTCTTTCCAATGTGTCAAGTAATTATCTTTTAGTTTTCTCATGATTTGGTTGGGTCTAATTGTGCTGCTGTCCTGGGGCTCTGTGGGGTGTGTTTGTGTTTGTGAACAGTGCCCCAGGACCAGCTTGCTTAGGGGACTCTTCTCCAGGTTCATCTCTCTGTAGGGGATGGCTTTGTTGTGGAAGGTTTGGGAATTGCTTCCTTTTAGGTGGTTGTAAAATTTAACGGCTCTTTTCTGGATTTTGATCATCAGTGGGTATCGGCCTAATTCTGCTCTGCATGCATTTTTTGGTGTTCTACGTTGTACACGGAGGATATTTTTGCAGAATTCTGAATGCAGAGTCTCAATTTGGTGTTTGTCCCATTTTGTGAAGTCTTGGTTGGTGAGCGGACCCCAGACCTCACAACCATAAAGGGCAATGGGCTCTATGACTGATTCGAGTATGTTTTGCCAAATCCTAATTGGTATGTTGAAATGTATGTTCCTTTTGATGGCATAGAATGCCCTTCTTGCCTTGTCTCTCAGATCGTTCACAGCTTTGTGGAAGTTACCTGTGGTGCTGATGTTTAGGCCAAGGTATGTATAGTTGTGTATGCTCTAGGGCAACAGTGTCTAGATGGAATTTGTATTTGTGGTCCTGGTGACTGGACCTTTTTTGGAACACCATTATTTTGGTCTTACTGAGATTTACTGTCAGGGCCCAGGTCTGGCAGAATCTGTGCAGAATATCTAGGTGCTGCTGTAGGCCCTCCTTGGTTGGTGAAAGAAGCACCTGATCATCAGCAAACAGTAGACATTTGAATTCAGATTCTAGTAGGGTGATCTCACTGATCTCTCTCTCTCTCTCTTTCTGTCTCTCTGTCTCTCTCTCTCTGTCTCTCTCTCTCTCTGTCTCTCTCTCTTTCTCTCTCTCTGTCTCTCTCTCTCTGTCTCTCTCTCTCTCTCTCTCTGTCTCTCTCTCTCTCTGTCTCTCTCTCTCCCTACATCCCACTGCTGGCTCACCTCTGAGGCTAATCAGGGATGGTGCTGGTCGGTGCTGCTGGAAGTAACAGTAGGAGGCACTCTTTCCTCTGGTCCAAAAATTATATCCCAATGCCCTCGGGCAGTGATTGGGGACATTGCCCTGTGTAGGGTGCTGTCTTTTGGATGGGACGTTATGCAGGTGTCCTGACTCTCTGTGGTCACTAAAGATGCCCCTTATGAGGGTCAGATTCCCAATCTGACCCTCATACCATCATGGTCACCTAATCATCCCCAGCTTCCAATTGGCTCATTCCTCCGTGCTGCTGTTTAAAAACCACACACACACACACACACACACACACACACACACACACACACACACACACACACACACACACACATACACAACCCTGTTCTATAGTTGTGTGTAGCAGAATGCGGTAGGCAGACACATGCCCACTGAGCCAGAGAGAGACTGTCTTTTTATAGCTGCACATTATGGATTTTCCTTCAGTCACAGAGAGCTCAGGGCCTGGCCCAGCCTGGCACACACGCACACACACACACACACACACACACACACACACACACACACACACACACACACACACACACACACACACACACACACACACACACACACACACACACACACACACACACACACACACACACACACACACATATATATATATACACGTACAGCACAGCCCAGCCTGGCACACACGCACACACACATACACACACACATACACACACACACACACACACACCCACACACATATACACGTACAGCACAGCCCTGCATGGTGAAAGATTCCCTCTAATTCCTCCTGTGTGTCCCCGCCTCCTTCCCTCCTTCCTCATTATTCCTTATGTTTATTTCCCTTTTTAGGTAACACTGGGCTATTCCCCCTAGTCTTCTCTTTTTAGGTAACACTGGGCTATTCCCCCTAGTCTTCTCTTTTTAGGTAACACTGGGCTATTCCCCCTAGTCTTCTCTTTTTGAGTTAACACTGGGCTATCCCCCCTTGTCTTCTCTATTTGAGAAAACACTGGGCTATTCCCCCTAGTCTTCTCTTTTTGAGTTAACACTGGGTCATTTCCCCCTAGTCTTCTCTTTTTGAGTTAACACTGGGCTATTCCCCCTAGTCTTCTCTATTTGAGGTAACACTGGGCTATTCCCCCTAGTCTTCTCTTTTTGATGTTAACACTGGGCTATTCCCCCTAGTCTTCTCTTTTTGAGTTAACACTGGGCTATTCCCCCTAGTCTTCTCTTTTTGAGTAAACACTGGGCTATCCCCCTAGTCTTCTCTTTTTGAGTTAACACTGGGCTATTCCCCCTAGTCTTCTCTTTTTGAGTTAACACTGGGCTATTCCCCATAGTCTTCTCTTTTTGAGTTAACACTGGGCTATTCCCCCTAGTCTTCTCTTTTTGAGTTAACACTGGGCTATTCCCCCTAGTCTTCTCTATTTGAGTTAACACTGGGCTATTATCCATAGTCTTCTCTTTTTGAGTTAACACTGGGCTATTCCCCCTAGTCTTCTCTATTTGAGTTAACACTGGGCTATTCCTTCCGAGTCTTCTCTTTTTGAGATAACACTGGGCTATTCCTTCCGAGTCTTCTCTTTTTGAGTTAACACTGGGCTATTCCCCCTAGTCTTCTCTTTTTGAGTTTACACTGGGCTATTCCCCCTAGTCTTCTCTTTTGAGTTAACACTGGGCTATTCCCCCGAGTCTTCTCTTTTTGAGTTAACACTGGGCTATTCCCCCTAGTCTTCTCTTTTTGAGTTAACACTGGGCTATTCCCCCTAGTCTTCTCTTTTTGAGTTAACACTGGGCTATTCCCCCTAGTCTTCTCTTTTTGAGTTAACACTGGGCTATTCCTTCCTAGTCTTCTCTTTTTGAGTTAACACTGGGCTATTCCCCCTAGTCTTCTCTTTTGAGTTACATAAAAAAAAAAACGTTTAACCTTTATTTAACTAGGCATTGAATTGAAAATGCACAATGTGGACCCAGAGGATATCACTTATCACCCAGCGGATATCACTTATCACCCAGAGGATATCACTTATCACCCAGAGGATATCACTTATCACCCAGTGGATATCACTTATCACCCAGTGGATATCACTTATCACCCAGAGGATATCACTTATCACCCAGAGGTTATCACTTATCACCCAGTGGATATCACTTATCACCCAGAGGATATCACTTATCACCCAGAGGATATCACTTATCACCCAGAGGATATCCCTTATCACCCAGCTGATATCATTTATCACCCAGGGAATATTACTTATCGCCCAGCGGATATCACGTATCACCCAGCAGGTATCACTTATCACCCAGAGGATATCACTTATCACCCAGAGGATATCACCTATCACCCAGAGGATATCACTTATCACCCAGAGGATATCACTTATCACCCAGTGGATATCACTTATCACCCAGAGGATATCACTTATCACCCAGCGGATATCACTTATCACCCAGAGGATATCACTTATCACCCAATCTATGAATTGCACATCATACCGATCCTTCAAATCAATACACCCGACCAGCAGTAGGGGGCGCACGGGTCAGTGGAGTGGTTTCCCTTACTTAGACAACCTTGTCCAAATGAAAAACTTTGTCTGATTTTTAAAGCTATTTTTAACATTTTATTTGTTTGGTCTCCAAGGGAAGGCTATTCCATAGACAAAATGCCTGTGTGGAAAAACATGCCCCTCGCATGACCCTCGCATGACCCTCGCATGACCCCCGTATGACCCTCGCATGACCCTCGCATGACCCTCGTATGATCCTCGCATGACCCTCGCATGACCCTCTCATGACCCTCTCATGACCCTCGTATGACCCTCGCATGACCCTCGCATGACCCTCGCATGACCCTCGCATGACCCTCGTATGACCCTCGCATGACCCTCGCATGACCCTCGTATGACCCTTGCATGACCCTCGTATGACCCTCTCATGACCCTCGTATGACCCTCGCATGACCCTTGCATGACCCTCGTATGACCCTCGCATGACCCTCGCATGACCCTCGTATGACCCTCGCATGACCCACGCATGACCCTCGCATGACCCTCGCATGACCCTCGTCTGCCCCTCGCATGACCCTCGTATGACCCTCGCATGACCCTCGTATGACCCTCGTATGACACTCGCATGACCCTCGCATGGCCCTCGCATGACCCTCGCATGACCCTCGCATGACCCCCGTATGACCCTCGCATGACCCTCGTATGACCCTCGCATGACCCTCGCATGACCCCCGTATGACCCTCGTCTGCCCCTCGCATGACCCTCGCATGACCCTCGTATGACCCTCGTATGACACTCGCATGACCCTCGTATGACCCTCGCATGACCCTCGCATGACCCTCGCATGACCCTTGTATGACCCTCGCATGGCCCTCGCATGGCCCTCGCATGACCCTCGCATGACCCTCGCATGACCCCCGTATGACCCTCGCATGACCCTCGTATGACCCTCGCATGACCCTCGCATGACCCTCGTATGACCCTCGCATGACGTGCATTCTCGTTTTCAGCTTTTTTTGTTAGCCCACTACACCAAGCAGAGCAGGCATAATCAAAATGACACTGAATCAAGGTTGAGAGAAGCAGTTTCTTTCTTCTAAAATATCTAGTGTTACGATATAAAAACGTCTATTTGTTCGCCATTTTAGAAATAGTTTTAACAGTAATCAGGTCTCCAGAAAGGGATCTAGGGACACACCAAGATAAGATACACTTGTTTTAGATTCAATCTCCTTGCCTGCACAGTTTACCGTTATCTTGACAGCCCTAAGCAATCTACGTTTTGTTCCAAACAAAATTGATTGAGTTTTTTCTCAAATGTAGTGACCATTTGTTGTCAGACAACAAATCTCTAATCAAATGCATTTCCTTACTCAGGGTCTCCTCTATGTAAACTGTATCCTTCCCTGATACCAGTATGGCTGAATCATCAGCATAAAGCAAGAGTTGACACTTTACTGTACCTGGCATATCATTAATGTGTATAAGAAATAAGAGAGGTCCTAAAATGGATCCCTGTGGTACTCCACGGGATATTTCTTTGGCCTCTGACAGAACATCACCAACATTACATACTTGTGTTCTGTTGGTCAGATTAGACCCAAACCAATTCACTGCTATATCGTTTAGACCCATGCATTTCAGTTTCATCAGGGGAATATCATTGGTTCACCGTGTCAACAGCTTTCTACAAGTCTAACATGGACCTGTATAGTTCCCCTTTCTCACTTTCCTGCTTAATGTGGTCAAAAAGGTGGATATGGCGAGTATCAGTGGAATGAGCTGTTCTAAAGCCAGACTGGAGTTCATAAAGAAGTTCGGTGCTCGAGAAGGTATCCCTCAAGTTGAAAACCTCTCAACAACTTTGAATGAGGTGCTGAGGATCAACACAGGTTTGTAGTTTCCTACGTTTGTTTTACTGCTCTTCTCGTGGAGCGGAACCACCCGGGCTGTTCTGAGATCAATGGGTAACGTACCAATAGGAAATCTTACACTATGCGTTATCATTTTAGCAGTTTAAAAAAAAAATCCACAGTTTACGAGGCTGATGTAATTTGCCGTTGATGACGTCTATATAATGTAAGGACTTGGTCTTTTCCATTTTCTATCTTGCCTGGTTTCTACAGTTAATATAACCGTCATCATCTTGTTGTAGATTTTGTCCTTCTGAATCTGACCAGGTAGCAATCCCCTTTTTCCTTATGAGGTCTGAGATCTCGGGAAGTGATCCATTTCCCTGACCGCTGTTTGATTCTGAATGTGTTTCATCGTAACCAGAGAGTCGAGTGAAAACAAAAAACAGATCTTTAAAAAAAAGATACCAAGCTTGATCAACATCATCACAGATTAGTACATGAGATCAATACAGAAACTCCAAGGACCTCTACGAAACGTTATTTGTAGTATTATTTCATAGACTGGACCTTCATGTATTAATTACCTGTCTCTAGTAGTAGTTTGGATGTCTACGGGTACAGTAGGTTACCATTGTCACGCCCTGGCCATAGAGAGGCTTTTACTCTCTACCTTGGTCCTCACCTTCTTCAACCAACAGCCGTTACAACCATATGATCACTGAAACCAAGATTTAAGACTCCTGACTGACAGACGTTGTCTTGATCTGATATAATCATCAAATCCGAAGTTACACACCCGGGTTGGCTCAACGATCAGTTGTTTTTGTCCAAATTTTTGTCCAAATAACTGATGAATGTAATAATTATACAAGGCATTTACTAGTCTACTTCTCAGGGGGTGATAACTGCACATCTGTATTAATAATCACCAAGCTGAATTCATTCCCTATCAGCAAATACAATGTTGATCACTTCGATTCCAGTAAATCGTAGAAATGATGAGGTATAGGAGGCCGATAGCAGAAACACCAACAAGTGTAGTAGGATGACATTTAGGAACTAGTGTCTCTAGCCATGCAACTTCCTTTTCAGATCTGAACCAGGGTTAAAATACACATCCTTCCTAGTAAAGAAAACACACACATCGGCACCTCCACCGTTTCTGGCAAGTCTATGAATTCTGTAACCCGGAAGCTCAACCTCATCGCCCATGGAGTCATGTCTCAGTCACAGCAGCTACTGCAGCCAGTGTGTTAGAAGCAAAGAGTTTTAATTCCTCTAATTTGGACAGCAGGCTCCGTGCGTTCACATGAATAAAATCACATCCTGTCCGCTTGAAACAGTCAAATATGTCATTTTCTGTGCCCACTACTGATAAATCGACTATCTCATCTAGATTACACTCATCGTCCCTGCTTGTGTCCAGCAAACCACTTGCTGATACATTGACTATCTCATCTAGATTACACTCATCGTCCCTGCTTGTGTCCAGCATCCCAATGTTTGGCACCACATTTAAACAGCAAACGTTGCAAACAAGCGAAGAGCTACTTTGAGACTTTACAGCTTCATCATATGACAAGGGGTTGATTGCTTTGTGATGTTTGGGCCAGGACAGGATGTGTACAACACCACAGAGCAGCAGGCTGAAGGTAAACAAGCACCTTGTTGTTGGGAGTTAACACCGGTCTCAGCGGCGCTGAGGCGTTTCCTTGTGTACCTTCCCCGAGTGGCTCAGCTGTCCCCGTAGGAAAGGTGATATCAGGGGCCGCTAAAAGTTGTTCATGGCCGAAGTTCACAATATGAAGATGGAGATTTCCATCCACGTCTTCCAGGGTGGAACGGGAGTTTGGGATCAGCGCCATGTTTGAATTGTAGGATAAATCACAAACACCAAAAGCAAAACTTCTGGCTAAAGACATAATAGTATTGTGTGTTGCCATATATACAAACAATACCGATATACAAACAAACTATTTTCTCACGATCACGTATATATCCTACCAACAGGATATTAAAACCTGTAATATATTGTGTTTCACCCAGTCATGATACATTCAGCTTTTCAACCACTAGTCATGTTTCTTGGCCCAACAGTGCACTAGGTGTCCCTGCAAATCCATGTCCTAATCAGAGCATACCAACAGTGCACTAGGTGTCCCTGTAAATCCATTTCCTAATCAGAGCATACCAACAGTGCACTAGGTGTCCCTGTAAATCCATGTCCTAATCAGAGCATACCAACAGTGCACTAGGTGTCCCTGTAAATCCATTTCCTAATCAGAGCATACCAACAGTGCACTAGGTGTCCCTGTAAATCCATGTCCTAATCAGAGCATACCAACAGTGCACTAGGTGTCCCTGCAAATCCATGTCCTAATCAGAGCATACCAACAGTGCACTAGGTGTCCCTGCAAATCCATGTCCTAATCAGAGCATACCAACAGTGCACTAGGTGTCCCTGTAAATCCATGTCCTAATCAGAGCATACCAACAGTGCACTAGGTGTCCCTACAAATCCATGTCCTAATCAGAGCATACCAACAGTGCACTAGGTGTCCCTGCAAATCCATGTCCTAATCAGAGCATACCAACAGTGCATTAGGTGTCCCTGCAAATCCATGTCCTAATCAGAGCATACCAACAGTGCACTAGGTGTCCCTGCAAATCCATGTCCTAATCAGAGCATACCAACAGTGCATTAGGTGTCCCTGCAAATCCATGTCCTAATCAGAGCATACCAACAGTGCACTAGGTGTCCCTGTAAATCCATGTCCTAATCAGAGCATACCAACAGTGCACTAGGTGTCCCTGCAAATCCATGTCCTAATCAGAGCATACCATCAGTGCACTAGGTGTCCCTGCAAATCCATTTCCTAATCAGAGCATACCAACAGTGCACTAGGTGTCCCTGTAAATCCATGTCCTAATCAGAGCATACCAACAGTGCACTAGGTGTCCCTGTAAATCCATTTCCTAATCAGAGCATACCAACAGTGCACTAGGTGTCCCTGTAAATCCATTTCCTAATCAGAGCATACCAACAGTGCACTAGGTGTCCCTGCAAATCCATGTCCTAATCAGAGCATACCAACAGTGCACTAGGTGTCCCTGCAAATCCATTTCCTAATCAGAGCATACCAACAGTGCATTAGGTGTCCCTGCAAATCCATGTCCTAATCAGAGCATACCAACAGTGCACTAGGTGTCCCTGCAAATCCATGTCCTAATCAGAGCATACCAACAGTGCACTAGGTGTCCCTGCAAATCCATGTCCTAATCAGAGCATACCAACAGTGCACTAGGTGTCCCTGCAAATCCATGTCCTAATCAGAGCATACCAACAGTGCACTAGGTGTCCCTGCAAATCCATGTCCTAATCAGAGCATACCAACAGTGCACTAGGTGTCCCTGCAAATCCATGTCCTAATCAGAGCATACCAACAGTGCACTAGGTGTCCCTGCAAATCCATGTCCTAATCAGAGCATACCAACAGTGCATTAGGTGTCCCTGCAAATCCATGTCCTAATCAGAGCATACCAACAGTGCACTAGGTGTCCCTGTAAATCCATGTCCTAATCAGAGCATACCAACAGTGCACTAGGTGTCCCTGCAAATCCATGTCCTAATCAGAGCATACCAACAGTGCACTAGGTGTCCCTGCAAATCCATGTCCTAATCAGAGCATACCAACAGTGCACTAGGTGTCCCTGTAAATCCATTTCCTAATCAGAGCATACCAACAGTGCACTAGGTGTCCCTGTAAATCCATGTCCTAATCAGAGCATACCAACAGTGCACTAGGTGTCCCTGCAAATCCATGTCCTAATCAGAGCATACCATCAGTGCACTAGGTGTCCCTGCAAATCCATTTCCTAATCAGAGCATACCAACAGTGCACTAGGTGTCCCTGTAAATCCATGTCCTAATCAGAGCATACCAACAGTGCATTAGGTGTCCCTGCAAATCCATGTCCTAATCAGAGCATACCAACAGTGCACTAGGTGTCCCTGTAAATCCATTTCCTAATCAGAGCATACCAACAGTGCACTAGGTGTCCCTGTAAATCCATTTCCTAATCAGAGCATACCAACAGTGCACTAGGTGTCCCTGCAAATCCATGTCCTAATCAGAGCATACCAACAGTGCACTAGGTGTCCCTGCAAATCCATTTCCTAATCAGAGCATACCAACAGTGCATTAGGTGTCCCTGCAAATCCATGTCCTAATCAGAGCATACCAACAGTGCACTAGGTGTCCCTGCAAATCCATGTCCTAATCAGAGCATACCAACAGTGCACTAGGTGTCCCTGCAAATCCATGTCCTAATCAGAGCATACCAACAGTGCACTAGGTGTCCCTGCAAATCCATGTCCTAATCAGAGCATACCAACAGTGCACTAGGTGTCCCTGCAAATCCATGTCCTAATCAGAGCATACCAACAGTGCACTAGGTGTCCCTGCAAATCCATGTCCTAATCAGAGCATACCAACAGTGCACTAGGTGTCCCTGCAAATCCATTTCCTAATCAGAGCATACCAACAGTGCACTAGGTGTCCCTGCAAATCCATGTCCTAATCAGAGCATACCAACAGTGCACTAGGTGTCCCTGCAAATCCATTTCCTAATCAGAGCATACCAACAGTGCATTAGGTGTCCCTGCAAATCCATGTCCTAATCAGAGCATACCAACAGTGCATTAGGTGTCCCTGCAAATCCATGTCCTAATCAGAGCATACCAACAGTGCACTAGGTGTCCCTGTAAATCCATGTCCTAATCAGAGCATACCAACAGTGCATTAGGTGTCCCTGCAAATCCATGTCCTAATCAGAGCATACCAACAGTGCACTAGGAGTCCCTGTAAATCCATTTCCTAATCAGAGCATACCAACAGTGCACTAGGTGTCCCTGCAAATCCATTTCCTAATCAGAGCATACCAACAGTGCACTAGGTGTCCCTGCAAATCCATTTCCTAATCAGAGCATACCAACAGTGCACTAGGTGTCCCTGTAAATCCATTTCCTAATCAGAGCATACCAACAGTGCACTAGGTGTCCCTGTAAATCCATTTCCTAATCAGAGCATACCAACAGTGCACTAGGTGTCCCTACAAATCCATTTCCTAATTAGAGCATACCAACAGTGCACTCTCACTGACAGTCAGTTAAGAACAAATACTAATTTACAATGACGGCCTACCCCGGCCAAATCCAGACGATGCTGGGCCATTTGGTCATTTCCCCACTAGTCTTCTCTTTTTGAGTTCAACTGTAGGTTTGTTGCCCAATGCTTTTCCATCCCTCCCTGCATCCCTCTCTCTCCTCCCCCTTCGTTCTCATCCCCTACTCTCTCTCCTCCCCCTTCGTTCTCATCCCCTACTCTCTCTCCTCCCCCTTCGTTCTCATCCCCTACTCTCTCTCCTCCCCCTTCGTTCTCATCCCCTACTCTTCCCCCTCCCCCTTCGTTCTCATCCCCTACTCTCCCTCATCCCCTATTCTCTCTCCTCCCCCTTCGTTCTCATCCCCTACTCTCCCTCATCCCCTACTCTCCCTCATCCCTCAATCTTCCCTCTCTCCCTCTTCTCCTCTTCTTACTCCTCCCTCTCTCCTCACTCATAACCTCCTCCTCTCCCTCCCTCCCTCTCCCCTTCCCTCCCCCCCTCTCCCTTTCCTCCTCCCTCCCTCCCCCCTTCCCTCTCCCCTTCCCTCCCTCCCCCTCTCCCCTCGGCTATCAGCAGGCTCTGAGGACTATGTTAAATCCCAGTGTTGTGTAGAGAGTAACAGATGAGGTCTGGCCTGCTCTGCTGCTCTGCTGCTCTGAGCTCGGGGATACCTGATAGATTCTGCCCAACTAACCATCACCGCCCCCCAGCCTCAGTCCCATAACACACACGCTGATGGAAATACAAACACACACACGCTGATGGAAATACAAACACACACACACACTGATGGAAATACAAACACACACACACTGATGGAAACACAAACACACACAAAGAAAGGAAGGACTTCACAGGCCGTTAACTTTACAACACCAGATTTTTCCCTGTGTTGTTTCTCTAAACAGTACAATGTGTATCCCTTAAAGCTACTGAGGTGTCATGGTGTGTGTGTGTGTGTGTGTGTGTGTGTGTGTGTGTGTGTGTGTGTGTGTGTGTGTGTGTGTGTGTGTGTGTGTGTGTGTGTGTGTGTGTGTGTGTGTGTCGAGGAGGGATGAGGGGAAATTGTCTGACTGAGTGAGCAGCAGGCGACACACCTTCCAAGACTTTAGCTGTTACCATGTTGTTGACATGTTGTGCTGTTACCATGTTGTTGACATGTTGTGATGCTACCATGTTGTTGACATGTTGTTGACATGTTGTGATGCTACCATATTGTTGACATGTTGTGTTGTCATGTTGTGATGCTACCATGTTGTTGACATGTTGTGTTGTCATGTTGTGTTGCTGCCATGTTGTTGACATGTTGTGTTGTCATGTTGTGTTGCTGCCATGTTGTTGACATGTTGTGTTGTCATGTTGTGAAGCTACCATGTTGTTGTTATGTTGTGTTGCTACCATGTTGTTGTTATGTTGTGTTGCTACCATGTTGTTGTCATGTTGTGCTGCTGCCATGTTGTGTTGCTACCATGTTGTTGTCATGTTGTGTTGCTACCATGTTGTTGTTATGTTGTGTTGCTACCATGTTGTTGTTGTGTTGTGCTGCTGCCATGTTGTGTTGCTACCATGTTGTTGTCATGTTGTGTTGCTTCCATGTTGTTGTCATGTTGTGTTGCTTCCATGTTGTTGACTTGTTGTGTTGCTACCATGTTGTTGACATGTTGTGTTTATACCATGTTGTTGACATGTTGTGTTGCTACCATGTTGTTGACATGTTGTGTTGCTACCATGTTGTTGACATGTTGTGTTGCTACCATGTTGTTGACATGTTGTGTTGCTATCATGTTGTTGACATGTTGTGTTGCTACCATGTTGTTGACATGTTGTGTTGCTACCATGTTGTTGACATGTTGTGTTGCTATCATGTTGTTGACATGTTGTGTTGCTACCATGTTGTTGACATGTTGTGTTGCTACCATGTTGTTGACATGTTGTGATGCTACCATGTTGTTGACATGTTGTGCTGCTGCCATGTTGCTGTCATGTTGTGCTTCTACCATGTTGTTGACATGTTGTGTTGCTACCATGTTGTTGACATGTTGTGTTGCTACCATGTTGTTGACATGTTGTGTTACTGCCATGTTGTTGTCATGTTGTGTTGCTACCATGTTGTTGACATGTTGTGTTGCTACCATGTTGATGACCTATATTTTTATTGAATTTATTTTTATTTTTAATCCCAGCCTCTGTCCCCTGCAGGGGGCCTTTAGCTTTTTGGTAGGCCATCAATGTAAATAAGAATTTGTTCTTAACTGACTTGCCTACTTAAATAAAGGTTAAATAAAGGTTGAATAAAGGTTGAATAAAGGTTGAATGGACAGAAAAGAAAAACATAACAGACTTTCATGTCACTCAGCTCCCTCTGTGATGTCAGAGCAGGATTTAACCTGGTTCTCTCTCCTCTGTCTCTCCTGTCTGGTCCACAGAGGACACAGTGATATTATTCACACAGCCATCATACTTGACCTTCTATATATCTTAAAGCCATACATTCAGAATGACCTTAAATTGTCCCTTATTCCCTGTATAGTGGTGAAAATTAGTGCACTATACAGGGACATACCCTGAGGAGGCTATAGCTGGACATTTGTCACTCTCAGAACCAGTCTATTTTAAGCTCAAACAGAAAGAGCCAGAGACTAAAATAACTGTGAGGTTTGACATAGAGAGAGAGACAAAACCACCCTGGAGAAAGGAGGCCATCCTAACACAGGATTAAATGATAACTCACACAGAGAGGATAGAGAGAGAGAGAGAGAGGGAGGGAGAGAGAGAGAGAGAGAGAGAGAGAGAGAGGGAGAGAGAGAGAGAATAAGGAAGGGGGAAGAGGGAGAGAGAGAATAAGGAATGAGAAAGAGAGGGAGAGAGAGAGGGAAGGAAGGAAGCGAGAGAGAGAGAGAGAGAGAGAGAGAGAGAGAGAGAGAATAAGGAAGGAGGAAGAGAGAGAGTGAGAGAAGGAGAGAGTTCAGAGTAGACTGGACAAGACACTCTGTGAGGGATATCTTCAATGGTTCTTTCTTGTCTGAGCTCTGTAGTCTAGAGGATGAGAGCTCTGTGAGGGATATCTTCAATGGTTCTTTCTTCCCTGAGCTCTATAGTCTAGAGGATGAGAGCTCTGTGAGGGATATCTTCAATGGTTCTTTCTTCCCTGAGCTCTATAGTCTAGAGGATGAGAGCTCTGTGAGGGATAGCTTCGATGGTTCTTTCTTGTCTGAGCTCTGTAGTCTAGAGGATGAGACACTGTGAGGGATATCTTCAATGGTTCTTTCTTGTCTGAGCTCTGTAGTCTAGAGGATGAGACACTGTGAGGGATATCTTCAATGGTTCTTTCTTGTCTGAGCTCTATAGTCTAGAGGATGAGACACTGTGAGGGATAGCTTCGATGGTTCCTTCTTGTCTGAGCTCTGTAGTCTAGAGGATGAGACTCCAACTCAATTCTGAACCTCCAAGCCAGTTCCACTGCTTTTTATTATTATTCCCCTCTAATCAGGGACTGATTTAGACCTGGGACATCAGGTTCCCATCTAATCAGGGACTGATTTAGACCTGGGACACCAGGTTCCCCTCTAATCAGGGACTGATTTAGACCTGGGACATCAGGTTCCCCTCTAATCAGGGACTGATTTAGACCTGGGACATCAGGTTCCCCTCTAATCAGGGACTGATTTAGACCTGGGACATCAGGTTCCCCTCTAATCAGGGACTGATTTAGACCTGGGACACCAGGTTCCCCTCTAATCAGGGACTGATTTAGACCTGGGACACCAGGTTCCCCTCTAATCAGGGACTGATTTAGACCTGGGACATCAGGTTCCCCTCTAATCAGGGACTGATTTAGACCTGGGACATCAGGTTCCCCTCTAATCAGGGACTGATTTAGACCTGGGACATCAGGTTCCCCTCTAATCAGGGACTGATTTAGACCTGGGACATCAGGTTCCCCTCTAATCAGGGACTGATTTAGACCAGGGACACCAGGTTCCCCTCTAATCAGGGACTGATTTAGACCTGGGACACCTGGTTCCCCTCTAATCAGGGACTGATTTAGACCAGGGACACCAGGTTCCCCTCTAATCAGGGACTGATTTAGACCTGGGACACCTGGTTCCCATCTAATCAGGGACTGATTTAGACCTGGGACACCTGGTTCCCATCTAATCAGGGTCTGATTTAGACCTGGGACACCTGGTTCCCATCTAATCAGGGACTGATTTAGACCTGGGACTACAGGTCCCCCTCTAATCAGGGACTGATTTAGACCTGGGACATCAGGTTCCCCTCTAATCAGGGACTGATTTAGACCTGGGACATCAGGTTCCCCTCTAATCAGGGACTGATTTAGACCTGGGACATCAGGTTCCCCTCTAATCAGGGACTGATTTAGACCTGGGACATCAGGTTCCCCTCTAATCAGGGACTGATTTAGACCTGGGACACCAGGTTCCCCTCTAATCAGGGACTGATTTAGACCTGGGACACCAGGTTCCCCTCTAATCAGGGACTGATTTAGACCATGTAACACCAGGTTCCCCTCTAATCAGGGACTGATTTAGACCTGGGGCATCAGGTTCCCCTCTAATCAGGGACTGATTTAGACCAGGGACACCAGGTTCCCCTCTAATCAGGGACTGATTTAGACCTGGGACACCTGGTTCCCCTCTAATCAGGGACTGATTTAGACCAGGGACACCAGGTTCCCCTCTAATCAGGGACTGATTTAGACCTGGGACACCAGGTTCCCCTCTAATCAGGGACTGATTTAGACCTGGGACACCTGGTTCCCATCTAATCAGGGACTGATTTAGACCTGGGACACGTGGTTCCCATCTAATCAGGGTCTGATTTAGACCTGGGACACCTGGTTCCCATCTAATCAGGGACTGATTTAGACCTGGGACATCAGGTCCCCCTCTAATCAGGGACTGATTTAGACCTGGGACATAAGGTTCCCCTCTAATCAGGGACTGATTTAGAGCTGGGACATCAGGTTCCCCTCTAATCAGGGATTGATTTAGACCTGGGACACCAGGTTCCCCTCTAATCAGGGACTGATTTAGACCGGGGACACCAGGTCCCCCTCTAATCAGTGATTGATTTAGACCTGGGACACCAGCTTCCCCTCTAATCAGGGATTGATTTAGACCTGGGAAACCAGGTTCCCCTCTAATCAGGGACTGATTTAGACCTGGGACACCAGGTTCCCCTCTAATCAGGGACTGATTTAGACCTGGGACACCAGGTTACCATCTAATCAGGGACTGATTTAGACCTGGGACACCAGGTTCCCCTCTAATCAGGGACTGATTTAGACCAGGGACACCAGGTCCCCCTCTAATCAGGGATTGATTTAGACCTGGGACACCAGGTTCCCCTCTAATCAGGGACTGATTTAGACCTGGGACACCAGGTTCCCCTCTAATCAGGGACTGATTTAGACCTGGAACACCAGGTTCCCCTCTAATCAGGGACTGATTTAGACCTGGGACATCAGGTGGGTGCGATTACTGATCAGGCAGAACAGAAAACCAGCTGGTTTAGGACCTGACAGGGTCAGAGTTGAATTGTTAGATTTGACATTCTAATTTGAATCATTATTCTGTGTCTTTGTCCTTTGTTGTAAAACTGTTTCCATGGCTACACACCTCCTCTAAGCTTTGATAGGAGATGAATAGGACACATGGGATGGATCACAGGGACACAATAGGACACATGGGATGGATCACAGGGACACAATAGGACACATGGGATGGACCACAGGGACACAATAGGACACATGGGATGGATCACAGGGACACAATAGGACACATGGGATGGATCACAGGGACACAATAGGACACATGGGATGGATCACAGGGAAGGGACACATGGGATGGATCACAGGGACACAATAGGACACATGGGATGGATCACAGGGACACAATAGGACACATGGGATGGATCACAGGGACACAATAGGACACATGGGATGGATCACAGGGACACAATAGGACACATGGGATGGATCACAGGGACACAATAGGTCACATGGGATGGACCACAGGGACACATGGGATGGATCACAGGGAAGGGACACATGGAATGGATCACAGGGACACAATAGGACACATGGGATGGATCACAGGGACACAATAGGACACATGGGATGGATCACAGGGACACAATAGGACACATGGGATGGACCACAGGGACACAATAGGACACATGGGATGGATCACAGGGACACAATAGGACACATGGGATGGATCACAGGGAAGGGACACATGGGATGGATCACAGGGACACAATAGGACACATGGGATGGATCACAGGGACACAATAGGACACATGGGATGGATCACAGGGACACAATAGGACACATGGGATGGATCACAGGGACACAATAGGACACATGGGATGGATCACAGGGACACAATAGGACACATGGGATGGACCACAGGGACACATGGGATGGATCACAGGGAAGGGACACATGGAATGGATCACAGGGACACAATAGGACACATGGGATGGATCACAGGGACACAATAGGACACATGGGATGGATCACAGGGACACAATAGGACACATGGGATGGATCACAGGGAAGGGACACATGGGATGGATCACAGGGACACAATAGGACACATGGGATGGATCACAGGGACACATGGGATGGACCACGGGGACACATGGGATGGATCACAGGGACACAATAGGACACATGGGATGGATCACAGGGACACAATAGGACACATGGGATGGATCACAGGGACACAATAGGATGGACCACGGGAACACATGGGATGGATCACGGGGACACAATAGGACACATGGGATGGACCACGGGGACACATGGGATGGACCACGGGGACACATGGGATGGATCACAGGGACACAATAGGACACATGGGATGGATCACAGGGACACAATAGGACACATGGGATGGATCACAGGGACACAATAGGACACATGGGATGGATCACAGGGACACAATAGGACACATGGGATGGACCACAGGGACACAATAGGACACATGGGATGGATCACAGGGACACAATAGGACACATGGGATGGATCACAGGGACACAATAGGACACATGGGATGGATCACAGGGACACATGGGATGGATCACGGGGACACATGGGATGGACCACAGGGACACAATAGGACACATGGCCCCGAGGTGCCTCGTCTGGTCCATACAGGGAACTGTTAGACTCCGGCCAGTCCTATAAACAAACCACCATGTTTGCTCTATCCAGTCTGAACAACTAATAGTATGAGTATCAACATTACGGACATGATGAACTGATAAACTAAAAAAAAACAATTTGAAAATAAATGTTGTTGATTGGTTAATGATAAAAGGCCATATGTTCTATCAAGTCACAAAGGGCCTTGTTCACCTCTCATAATGTTGTTACGATTCAAATTGATTGGTTGTTTTGTCACTCTGCTAAAATGGCCTCCGGACCTTCTCTAAATGAAAATGGTTTCTCGAAAAACAAGAACGGGTCACGGCACATGAACGCCACGGTTGTCAGATCTTAAATTGGTCATTTTAATCAGCCGTCCCAAATGCCACCCTAGTTAGTGCACTACTATAGCACCCTATTCCCTAGTCAGTGCACTACTATAGCACCCTATTCCCTAGTTGGTGCACTATTATAGCATCCTATTCCCTAGTCACTACGTAGGTAATAGGGGTGGCATTTGGGACTCTGCTTTAACAGCCTACATTTGTCACAGTGCTCAGGCAGAGGCCTTGATTATCCCCCTGTTGACCTCCTACTTTGTCCCACCACTAATGTCGGCCAACGTGTCATGGTGTCAAAAAGCCTGCCCTTCTACTGTAATTACAAGAAGCACTGACATCTTCAGAGGAACAACAACCTTGAGGAATAAAGATGTACCATAATTGCACAAGCCTTCTGTAATTTCCACGCTAAATGTCTTTGTGTGTCATTAGATTATGCCTGACTACCTAGCACAGAGGGAGAACATCATTCTGTTGTTCCCACAACCCCACAAAATAACATCCCACAGGCAAACATACCTTCATGATCATCCACCAAGGACCACTACTGACCAGAGTTAATATCCACTATGGACCACTACTGACCAGAGATAATATCCACTATGGACCACTACTGACCAGAGTTACTATCCACTATGGACCACTACTGACCAGAGATAATATCCACTATGGACCACTACTGACCAGAGTT